>NC_056739.1:1745362222-1745662222 GCF_019279795.1 Protopterus annectens | reverse complement strand
TGTTATGGTATGCAGTTCAGAAAAAAGGCTTATCTGCATGCCTCATTCAGTATACAAAGCAATAATGCCTGACAGTGTGGGTGTTATCAGGAAATTATTGTATGCACAGGGGTGGTGTATGGTTTCATCACCCCTGGAAAAATATTAATCCTGTGATAATGTCCACCTGGAGAGCATTATTTTGCTTAGAAAATGGACTACTTGTTAAATTGTTTTGTATTTGCTTTGTTTTGTTTTTTTAATTACTATATACTTTTTATATTTTTAGTTTAAAACAGTTCCTCAAAATAATGTTTCAGACTTGCTCCATCATGTGTAACTGTTACAATATAGAAAAAAAAAAAAATATATATATATATATATATATATATATATATATATACACCTCGTTGCTGATGAAGAAACAACAAAGCAAAAAATGAAAATATAGTCACAAAAACTAAGGTTTCAAGCAAGTCTCACAGAAATAATAAATAATCCTTAGGAAAACTGAGAAATCCTTTATTCTGTTGAACAGGTAAGCACTTTCGCGGTTCAAATCCGCTTCATCAGACCATATTAAAATCACAGGTAAACTGACAAATATTTAAAACACAGAACAACCAATCAAATCAACTAAAAAAGTGAGGGAAATCTTATGTAATAGATATGTAAAACCTGGCTGTTCAAAAAAGCACTTCAGGATAGGTAATCTGTCAGCAACAACAGTGCAACATATAAATGCAAAGCATATACACATATATATATATATGTGTATATATGAAAGAACCAGTGTTGTAGATACATTTTTTGCAAACCTATAGACAATATGTGAATAATTAAAAATATATATATAATAAATAGTATAGTATATAAAAAAAAAATAGTATATAAAGGGGTCCAGGAAAGTAATAATGTGGGAAGAAATAGCCAGGGAATTGTTATGGCTAGGCTTGTATAGGCCCTAGGGCTGATAGCCTAGTACCAACCTATGAACCTATGAACCTATAAAAAATATATAAAATCCATATTGTGCATATAAGCATAATTCTGTATAAATATATATATATATATATATATATATATATATATATATATATATATATATATATATATATATATCAAAAATGTGGTGTTGGCTAAATATACTAAGCCCATCTTCTATTCTTATATACGTGCAATGTATATACAAAAGTGAATGTCAATGTTTAAGCGGTCAAGCGGTCAAGGCATCGCTTGTGCTCACTTACACATAGGAGGTCACTTTCTCCATCCAAGTCTTAATTTTAAAATTGATACTGACTTTTATGCAGATTGTTCTACCAAACATTTGGTATATTTTTGTTTTTGTTATTGTATTTTATGTTTTTCTTTTTATATAGGTAAAACCAACAGGGCATTTAAAGAGAGAATTTTAGAGCACTTGAGGGATATTAGAAATGCTAAAGAGACAAATGCATTAGCGATGCATGTTAAAAATGAAGGTTCTGCACATAAGTTTACATTCCTAGCCTTAGAACTTATACGACCTAGTGTTAGGGGTGGTGACCTTATAAATAAAACTGAATCCAAGGAACAGAAATGGATATTGCAATTTCAGGCTGATAGACCCCCCCCCCCCCCCAGGTTAAATAGCAAGGTTTCTTTGAAACCTCTTCTGAAAGCTAGACCACTTAAACATTGACCTTCACTTTTGTATATACATTGCACGTATATAAGAATAGAAGATGGGCTTAGTATATTTAGCCAACACCACATTTTTGATATGTATTTTTTATATATGTATATTTATTTTTATATATATATATATATATATATATATATATATATATATATATATATATATATATATTTATACAGAATTATGCTTATATGCACAATATGGATTTTATATATTTTTTTATATACTATACTATTTTTTTAAATACTATACTATTTATTATATATATTTTATAATTATTCACCTATCGTCTATAGGTTTGCATAGAATGTATCTACAACACTGGTTCTTTTCATTCATATATATATATATATATATATATATATATATATATATATATATATATATATGTATATGTATATGCTTTGCATTTATATTTTGCACTATTGTTGCTGATAGATTACCTATCCTGAAGTGCTTTTTTGAACAGCCAGATTTTACATATTTATTACATAAGTTTTCCCTCCCTTTTTTAGTTGATTTGATTGGTTGTTCTGTGTTTTAAATATTTGTCAGTTTACCTGTGATTTTAATATGGTCTGATGAAGTGGATTTGAACCGCGAAAGCGCTTACTTGTTCAACAGAATAAAGGATTTCCATGTGTAACTGTTGTTTGGAAGAACAATTTTAAATCTAAAACATCTGCACCAGCACATACACAAATGTGCACACGCACAAAGAAATACACACATAGAGACAGACTGTCTCATTCACTCACTCTCACACACACACACACACACACACACACACACACACACACACACACACACACACACACACACACACACAAGTAGAGACAGACTTCTCATTCTCACAAACGCACATGCACACACATTCACACATACAAGCCCTACCAAACCAAATCAGTAACTGTTTAGCTGTGATCATATGGTGCTCACAGCCTTTACAGTCACTTTTTTGAGAGAGTACACCTCAGATGTCTCATTGTGATCAAATGAATGGAAGAAAATCACTGATTCAAAGTATTGCAGTGCCATCCATGTCTTTTACTTGTCTCAGATTTTACCACATGTAACTACTGTGTCCCTTGTAGAATGATTCATTTGCTGACAAATTACTGAGGATTAAAGTCCATCAGTAATGCCAGACGTTAGAGTTTCATACTTTTTATTGTTTAGGCAATGCATGATGGACTGCCTGTTATAGTCAAAATAAGTTGGTATGCACCATCTTTTCTTCTTCTTGACACTCTGTCTTTCTTTCTCTCTGTCTCACACAGATACACACACACACACACACACACACACACACACACACACACACACACACACACACACACACACTTTTCTTTTAATTTTAAATTTTAAACTCGTTAAACAGCAAAGCCACATTTAGCGTGGGTAAAGAAATGCAGCCATATGATTTTTTTTCTTTTGTCTGAGCTTCATGGCACTTTAATATGCTGCTGTGAAGTGGTGGATTTGTTTTTTTTACTAAGCATTACCTGTAAATTAACACCCATCTAGAGACATTTATTCTGCAGTCAGGGTAAAGTTGTATGCTTTGCCTGTTCTCTAAGCCTGCTTATTACCTGATTTGTGCCTCATTAGCCCTGCTGGGCATCATTGGTGCTGTCTGTACTAAATTATTGAGTACATTTCTTCATAGACAGTATGCACTGTCATTAGTGTAGTGGCTAAAAAGTACCATATTGCAGCACTGCCAAGTGATGGAACATTTTCATTGTGTATATGTCGACAACTGTCTGTTCACTATGATGACCCCATATGTATATGTATAGGATAATAAATGCATAGTTGTGTATTTTGAGGTGGTCTATTTTCAGCCAACATTTGGGTAAATACGCGTAACATTTCAATTAGAGTATTTACTAGGGTCAATGCTTAAATGCTGTACTTCATTTTGTTGCTCAGATCATAATATTATGTATAGAAAATAGCCCTCTGAGCAGTAACTGTGTCTTTCAAAGGGTGTGCTGTATATTACTTGGATTTTTGAATCACCTACCAAACCATATTTGTAATGCTAGTAATGCAAAATAATAGACATCCCTTTACTCTTCTCTGCCCTGTTTGTAAGATCATGGAAGAGTGTGTTGATTACCTATGTAGCCATATTGTGATATCATTCTCAAAGTGGCTTTAGGCTGAGGCATAGGTCAAACACCACTTTCCTGGTTCTGACAGACTTTTTCCTGAAATCATCTTGAGTCTGTAAACTTTTAGTGCAGGAGGTGTAATTGTAGTACCACCAAGGTAGTATATGCGGCGAAGTGCCTTTCTTGTCCCGGCTTTTACATTGGCAAAACTTCCCGGCGATTAAGGAATAGAATTAGTGAGCACATGAGGGCAATAAAGAATAGGGATATACATAATGCCCTTTATATGCATTCTGAGAAATGTATTAATTTTAATAAGTTTGTATTTTTTATCATTAACAGGGTTTTGGAAAATGAACAGGGAGGGGATTTTAATTCATTATTAGAAGCAAAGGTATCACTTTGGCAATTGCGGGTGAATGCCACGATTGCCCGTGGTCTAAATGATTTTATTTCTATAAAACATTTTTTTAAAGATAAGACATAACCAGGTCTTTTAAAAAATGGGGGGGGGGTTTAGAATGTAACATAATGTGATAATTCTCTGATGGCTGTCAGTGACCAATTTGGTTGTTTTGTGTTTTTAATTGTTTTTAATGGTATGTGTAAATTAAGCAAGTGATTCGCTGAGTGTTTGCATGTCATAGTATTTATTAATGTAAATTGCATTTATCTGAACAATTCTGAAGAAGCCTGACTTATTTATTTTTGGCAAAAGCACTTAGTTGTTCTGTGTTTGGAGTAATAAACAGTCTGTTTACCGGTTTCAGTATTTATTTATTTTCTTTTCTTAGTTTCGGTTGGTGGTTTTCTTGGCCATTTTGTGTTTTCATTGACAGTTGTTAAAGATGTTTCCTCAGTAAAGCTTCTTGATCTTTTTATTGGTTAATCACTTAAAATTTGACAAACACTTAAAAATGTTAAAAGCAAAACCAATGTAATACTTCCAAGACCAGACCATTTGTGTATGATAATACAAGAGATGATGCAAATAATTATGTTCTTCTCGTGTTTTTTTACTCAGTGCATGTATTGACTAGGATCTCCTCTCATTTAAAAAAAAGAAACTTGTCATAGTAGAATTCATCACTGTATATCACTAAGATGTTTAAACTGGATGGAACTTCACCTTCACCTTGCTATAATTCAGCTTTCATAAGCCCCTGTATTTTCCGAATTGTCTCTTGAGGCATGCATTTAGACAGTTCATTCAGATTAAAAAAAAAAAACATTAAAATTTGAGTTGAAACATGACTTTTGTAAAAACTGGACATCTAACTGTGTAGTAGGTTGATTGTACCCCTGCCTAAAGCCCTAGACACTTACACATAGCTGAACCTCTACTTTCAAACAATAATGTTACTGTCGCACTTTATTCTCCACCTCTTTGTAATACTAAGGCATGCAATATGTAGTTACTGTTGTGTTATTCTGTTGCTAATTTATTTTTCATCTTTGTTTTATAGTAATAACTTATCCTGCAATGTATATGCTCATACATCTCTACTTGATTGGAAATGTCTGCATATTTGTGAACATCAGCTGCATATTTGTGTACATTAACTGCCTTTGTTGCCATGCTGTGCTAGTAATTGTTGTTTATTTATTTACTTACTTATTTATTACAATATTTTATGTTTTTTTATCTAATGTCTAAAGACTTCTCTCCCTGGGAACTCACTGAAATTGGGACCTTCCAGCTGGCAGTCACAGTTAACTAATACAAAGAAAGAAAGAAAGAAATATGCATGTTTCTCTTATCTTTGTGTCTATATATTTCTGAACAGTTTCCTAAATCAATAAGTAAAGAAAATGACACGTTTCTCTAATTAGACCTGATGATGAGTGCTTTCATTTGGCTGAGGCACTAGTTGAGGATTAGTAATAATTGATTTCATCTCTTCTCTAAGCCAACATCTTACTTTGTTTCTCTTCTACTGTTTATGTTTTTCTAGTCATTGCGTATGTGCACAGTAGCACTGTTGCAGTGGTGTACCTAATAGTAATGGCCAGTGCATAGCATAAACATGCATGCTGTGAATCATGGGTATACCTTCCACTCGCTTACTCCTAGGCACCTGTTGTGCGCTGTGAAGACCACATCTCTGAATCTCACACATGCTTGAACTATAATTTAAATTTAACAATAATCTTAAACTCATGGTTTCTACTGCAAAAAATAATTATTTGTAGTAAAACGTACTATGTTTCATGGATTACAAAGATCATGGCTTACCTGCTTTTTCCTTCCTTCTTCCCTGGTCTTCAGCAGCCTTACTTTTCTCCATTCAGTCAACCTCCGTTTTTGATTAGTGGTTACAAGTGGAGATAGCTGTAACCCTGTAACCTGAATAAATTGAATATACTCGTGATGAGTTGTGTAAATACACGGCACTGTTTTAAAGTGAGGATACATGCTGTTATATCACCTTCATCCAGTCTGCTTTTGTTTTTTTGTTTCCCCTTTTAATCTTTGCAGGTAGATAAAAGTGTAACACGTCAACAGCATATTCCAAAGAATTTGCTAGATGTAAAAATACCCAGAAAGTTCTACAATTTAAGCTGTACATTAGTGTATGTGTAGAAAGCATTAACATGAGTATAAAGCTAATATGTGACTTAACTATATTAAAGTATTAAGGCCCAACAATTAAAAACACAGGTACACTTTATAACCACTTAACCTTTTGTTCACAAATGCCATTGGTTGGTGCTTAAGTAATATGTAGAGATTATGTGTTTGTTTATTTCAATGCGTTTGTACATTTAAATTAATTTCAAGTAACTTGTATCTAAAGTCTAAAAGGAGATGATATGTTTGGTTCACTGAAGCTACAGACTTTTCCTGGCCACAAAACATAATCTTAGCAGCAATGTTTTCCAGTTGTAGCAATTGTGCCAAACAACCTATTATCTGAAATTTACATTTATAGCTTTAAGCAAATCATCCAAACGAAGGTCTAAATTAGGATGATTACGTGGTGGAATGTAATAGCTTCCAGGAATTACAGAATTGGAGGCAAAGTATATTTTCACGAGTACTTTAAAATAATTTTTATAAACCACCTACCGCCTAACTTCTGTATAAGAGAATCTGCGTCAATTTTGCATTGACTTGTGCTAATTTTCATATTTTATTTTTTAAAGATTTTACAACCCCCTACATTTAGTTTGTGATAAATGCAAAGTTAAATGTAATAGAAGAAATGTATTACTTTCACTGGTCATGCCTTGATGCACATATTGTCTGCACCTGGCAGGTTTTTTTTTTTAGTTTTTCCTTTATTAAAATATATTTTTATTTCATTTTATATGGCCTTATTAGAACTAGTTGACATATTATATGCCTCTGCTTACTACATGACATTTCATGATGTAGTGCCCTCATAAAGTCTATGTTGAATTAATCAGTATTAAAGTTGAGTTCAGTTGTGAATCACAGAGAAACCCCACAACAGTGGTTTCTCTCATAACAGTATGACTTTCAGATACCAGTTTGCTGTCACATTCTACCATATCTTCATAGGTTCATAGATAGGAACTAGACTATCGGCCCTAGGGCCTATACAAGCCTAGCCAAAAAGGTACCCTGGCTTTTGCCACCCAAGAAAATTATTTTCCTGTGCACCTGTCGAGCAGAGCCACAGAGGTGATCACTGGGGTGAATTTCCTGTTTCCCATCCAATCATCAAGATTTTTTTTTTTTTTTTTTTTGAAGAGTGCTAATAAGGAGCTTTGTTTGATATAGATAGGTAGTTTGTTCCAGAGTATAAGAAGTCTCTGGGACAGGAATCTATCCCTCCAGCATATTCTGTTTATTGTGGTGACAAGGTTTAGGTCCCTAGAGCATGTAGCTCGGAGGGATTGGGATTTCTTTAAGTGGAGCATGTCCAGCAGCTCTGGGTTTGACATAGCTTTGTATGTTAGGCCGAGATCGCCTCTGAGTAGGCGATATGCGACGGAGTAAAGCTGGAGTTTTTTGAGACGGTCTGCATAGGGAATCTGTTTGAGGCCAGTAATCCTCTTCTAAGGTTTTTCTGCGGCCTTTCCAGTTGTTGTAGATGTCTTGTGAGGTACATACCAAAAGGGGCGTTGTACTCTATAATGGGCCTAATGAGTGATGAGTAGAGGGGAATAATGACCTCTTTTTTCCTGGATGAGAAACCTTTTGTGATGAGATGTGCCATGTAGAAGGATTTCCTGACTACTGTGGCAATGTGATTATCAAAGGAGAGAGTACTGTCCACCTGTGTCCCAAGGTCTGTTATCACACTTTCGGTGTTAATTAGACTACCACCTATGTGGTAGCTCATGGGTACAGAGTTTTTACCAAAGGGGATAACAATGCACCTTTTGGCATTGAGCTTGAGGCCATTGCTTTGACACCAGGCATCTGTCTCAGTGAGGCCCTTTTGAAGGATGTCCACATCATTAGGAGTTTCAATTATGGCCCCTAGTCTGCAGTCATCTGTGAACTTCATTAGCCAAAACTGACCAGAAGACCATCAGGTTACAATACAAAGGTTGCATGTCACAAAGATGCTGAAATTCAAAGTTCACAACATGCCAGTAAAGAAGAGTACATGGTGTGCTTTTTGTAAAGCAAGAAGTAGAAGATATTAAATGGGATGCCAATAACAGAATTATAGTATGTGTATAGAAGTAACATATGCAGGTGTGCAAGTAAGAGAAGTTAAATGTGTGTTCACCAGGCTTTACTAATGATGGACTCTGATGGCAGGATCACACATACACACACACACATACACACACACACACACACACACACACACACACACACACACACACACACACACACACACACACAGCATCCCCTATTATATTTAATGAGCTATGTAGTTATATAGGCTATATTTTTATTTGCATACATTATTTCAGAGGGTATACACTATCACTGTACTGAGTGCATTCTATGAAATGTGCAAAATGTGCATTTGGCAAGAAAGTAGTGGACCAGGGCTTCAAAAATCTCTATCCTACACAGATAGGCTAAAAGCCCTGTCCCTCTACTCCATCTCATACAGAATCCTCAGAGGTGATCTATGTCTGGCATACAAAGAAATCTTTGACCCCACCTTGATGAAATTGCTGCATATCCGCAAGCCAAACACCACTCCTGTGACCGGCACACAAAACCTCAATTTGGTCTGCAACATCAATAGGACTTGCTGGTGGGACAGATTTGTCTCCCAGCGACTCCCCCATCTGTGGAATAGACTCCCTCTCCATGTCAAGCAGAGGACTTCATTATCCTTCTTTAAGAGAAACCTGGATAACTGGAAAATACACCCCTGGGATTCCACCTGTGTCCCTGCTGGACTTGTGGGAATATAGGCTAATTTATTGCTTAGGCTTATAAGGGCCTCAGGACCAGTAGCCTAGTAACTTGCTATGATCCTATGACCTTTATATTTTTCAACAGTTTAAATGTTCTTTTTTTTTTTTTTTTTTTTTTTTTTTTACTGTATGTGAGTGTTTTTTTTTTTTTTATTGATCTTCCATGCCTAAAAAAAAATCTCATTTTGGTTAGAACATAAGACGTGTCAGTGGCACAACACATAGCTCACATGCCTTTGATGCTAAACCAGAAGGCTGTGGTTTCTGTTCCTACTCCAGGTGATTGTATTGCTGACCCAGCAGTGCAGCATTAGGGGGTGCAGCACTACTGAGTATGTCGTCCTTCAGGTGAGAGGCAAAACTGAGGTCCTATCTACTTAAGTTGGTAGTAGCTCAGGTGAATATAAAACTCCCACAGCATCTATCAAAAAGAGTAGGGAAGTTTCCCAATGCTCTAGGCAAATTTCCCCTAGTAGTAGAAATACCACCTCAGGTCTCCCCTGAAAAGAGACCACTAACCTAGTGAAACTAACCCAGTCAATTATGAATAAATGTAAATAAAATAAATATAACTATCACTGTTTTACAACACATGATGGAGTCAAAGAAATGGTTAGTTTTATCATGAGTAATATTACTCATAGTTGTATTGTTAAAGTGGTAGTATCAGTAACTCTATCAGTTCTCTATCTGAGAAGAGAGTTGTATCACTTTCTTACATTTTGGATTGAGCGACCACTTTGTGCTGATCCATATAATTTGATCTCTAGTCAACTTAGTTGACCCTGAGTTTACTATATCTAGCTTGATTACATTTGACGTGCCTTTAATCAACAGCTTTTTTGACCATCATTGTCCTTTGTATTTGCAGCTTGGAATTATTTCACACTGTCATTACTGGACTTACTGATTAATTTAACACTGAAGTATATAATTGTTCACTGTATGCAATTCAACATTTCCACTTTGTTCTCTTGTCTCCACCATGTTCACATCTTGCTGAAACAATTGGTTTAACCTTTTACATATTTTTTTGTGAAATGATTGTGACACCCATAGAGTTTACATACTCTATTAAATGCTTTGCATTTTACCTTTAGCCAAACTGCTTACACTTTCAAAGAGATCTACTTTCTCATTTATTGCAGACAACATCCTGTGTGGCTTAGAGGAGATATGGCATCACTTCCATCATTTGTATTTTTAATATCTTCATTAGTTTAGGTTTCATTTTACACTCTAACTTGCTGCCCACGATGTTCTTCGTCTCACATTGCTGCAGTCATAACCTGTGGGTAGTCCGCTGTCCTCGGTCGGCCCGAATACCAAAGAGTTAGGCTGGCGTCGGTCATGGTGCCCGGAGCTGACGTCAGTACATAGTAGTACTTAAGCGCATGACCGACGTCATATCCTCAGTCTTTCTTGCCGCGTGGTCCGAAGCAGAAGCAGTGTTTGCAAGTGCCGTTCGGCGTTCTGAAATTTTCAATTATCGAGTTTCAGACCAAAGACCAAGTTGGGCTAAGTACCCCGTTGGGGAAAATTTTTGTCTTTTCTTGCTTCAGTTAATCCGGATGTCAGAAAAAGTTAATAATTGTATTTCTTGTGGGAAACAGATACCTCATAGGGACTATCATTCTCTCTGTATTCCTTGCTTGGGGCCTGAGCACGACGTAGTCGGGTGTCACTTTTGCGCTAGATTTAATAAGCGCACCATTAAACGAAGATTAGACTGTGCCAGGCTTGTTTTCGGTAAGCGGTGTAACTACAACATGCCGTCGGATCCTCCGACGCCCGCTACCGCTAAAAAACGTAAAGATAAATCTTTAAGGTCTAAACCGGATGAGTCGTCCGTTGTGGACGCCGGTTCTATGGAACCTCCGGTTGAATCTGTGGATCCGGCCGAGGTCTCGGCTGAATCCCAGGGGGAACCTTTACTTTTGCAGCAGTTGGCCTCTCAGGAGTTAGGCCAGGCCGAGGGTGCTTCTCAGGTATCTGTAGTTCCATCCTTACAAAAGGTTATTAGGCCTTCTACCTCAGTGGCTAAAGGCCATGCTAAGGCTAAACCTAGTCTTTCTGGTACTGGCCATAGCCCTAGTTCTTCAGCTTCTGTTCCTAAAAAACATATGTTGAAAATGGCAGGGGATTTGATTACTTTGATCAGGGGATCTTTGCCCCCCCCCCCCAAGAGAAGAGGCCTAGGGTGGAGACAGATTTAGAGGGAATGGAGCATTCTTCAGACTACTCTGAGTCTTCAGCTGAGGATATTCAGGATTACCCTCCCTATTCAGATTCAGATGCAGAGGATTCCTGTCCTTCTGCTTCTCCTCCAGAGGATTTTTCCTTTTCTGAAACTTTACATTCCATGAGGGAACATTTCAAGTGGGAAGGTCAGGATTTTTCAGATTCTCGAAAAAGGCTTAGGGAATTTTTGTTTTTACCACAACATAGGCCTTTGGCTATTCCCCCTGTCTTAGATGTTGTTCAGGATGTTTTTTCTGAAGCTTCACTTAATCCTGACTCTTTACCCCCTGCCCCTGTCAAGCCAGACAGATATTACAGAGTTCCAGAAGCACATAAATATTTGTATAAGAGTCCTAGAGCTGACCCGGAAACTATTATTCAAGGGCCGAAGGGTGTCAGGGCTTCTGTGGTTAAGAATCCAGTTCCTTTGGACCATCATTGTCCTTTGTATTTGCAGCTTGGAATTATTTCACACTGTCATTACTGGACTTACTGATTAATTTAACACTGAAGTATATAATTGTTCACTGTATGCAATTCAGCATTTCCACTTTGTTCTCTTGTCTCCACCATGTTCACATCTTGCTGAAACAATTGGTTTAACCTTTTACATATTTTTTTGTGAAATGATTGTGACACCCATAGAGTTTACATACTCTATTAAATGCTTTGCATTTTACCTTTAGCCAAACTGCTTACACTTTCAAAGAGATCTACTTTCTCATTTATTGCAGACAACATCCTGTGTGGCTTAGAGGAGATATGGCATCACTTCCATCATTTGTATTTTTAATATCTTCATTAGTTTAGGTTTCATTTTACACTCTAACTTGCTGCCCACGATGTTCTTCGTCTCACATTGCTGCAGTCATAACCTGTGGGTAGTCCGCTGTCCTCGGTCGGCCCGAATACCAAAGAGTTAGGCTGGCGTCGGTCATGGTGCCCGGAGCTGTCGTCAGTACACAGTAGTACTTAAGCGCATGACCGGCGTCATATCCTCAGTCTTTCTTGCCGCGTGGTCCGAAGCAGAAGCAGTGTTTGCAAGTGCCGTTCGGCGTTCTGAAATTTTCAATTATCGAGTTTCAGACCAAAGACCAAGTTGGGCTAAGTACCCCGTTGGGGAAAATTTTTGTCTTTTCTTGCTTCAGTTAATCCGGATGTCAGAAAAAGTTAATAATTGTATTTCTTGTGGGAAACAGATACCTCATAGGGACTATCATTCTCTCTGTATTCCTTGCTTGGGGCCTGAGCACGACGTAGTCGGTGTCGCTTTTGCGCTAGATTTAATAAGCGCACCATTAAACGAAGATTAGACTGTGCCAGGCTTGTTTTCGGTAAGCGGTGTAACTACAACATGCCGTCGGATCCTCCGACGCCCGCTACCGCTAAAAAACGTAAAGATAAATCTTTAAGGTCTAAACCGGATGAGTCGTCCGTTGTGGACGCCGGTTCTATGGAACCTCCGGTTGAATCTGTGGATCCGGCCGAGGTCTCGGCTGAATCCCAGGGGGAACCTTTACTTTGCAGCAGTTGGCCTCTCAGGAGTTAGGCCAGCCCCAGCGTGCTTCTCAGGTATCTGTAGTTCCATCCTTACAAAAGGTTATTAGGCCTTCTACCTCAGTGGCTAAAGGCCATGCTAAGGCTAAACCTAGTCTTTCTGGTACTGGCCATAGCCCTAGTTCTTCAGCTTCTGTTCCTAAAAAACATATGTTGAAAATGGCAGGATTTGATTACTTTGATCAGGGGATCTTTGCCCCCCCCCCCCCAGAGAAGAGGCCTAGGGTGGAGACAGATTTAGAGGGAATGGAGCATTCTTCAGACTACTCTGAGTCTTCAGCTGAGGATATTCAGGATTACCCTCCCTATTCAGATTCAGATGCAGAGGATTCCTGTCCTTCTGCTTCTCCTCCAGAGGATTTTTCCTTTTCTGAAACTTTACATTCCATGAGGGAACATTTCAAGTGGGAAGGTCAGGATTTTTCAGATTCTCGAAAAAGGCTTAGGGAATTTTTGTTTTTACCACAACATAGGCCTTTGGCTATTCCCCCTGTCTTAGATGTTGTTCAGGATGTTTTTTCTGAAGCTTCACTTAATCCTGACTCTTTACCCCCTGCCCCTGTCAAGCCAGACAGATATTACAGAGTTCCAGAAGCACATAAATATTTGTATAAGAGTCCTAGAGCTGACCCGGAAACTATTATTCAAGGGCCGAAGGGTGTCAGGGCTTCTGTGGTTAAGAATCCAGTTCCTTTGGATAAAGATTCTAGAGCATTGGATAGGTGGGGGAAAAAAGTGTACACCTCTTCTCGTTAGCTATGAGGGCTTTAAATTGCCAGTTTCATATGCTGAAGTATCAGAACTTTTTGTTAGGCCAATTGAAATCTAAGGTGGATGCTTTATCTGAGGGTATAGAGTGTAAGGAATTGCAGGAGTTGGTTCATGCTTCAGATCAAGTTGGAAAACATTCCTTGCAGTGTGGTTTCGATGCTCTTCAGGCTTCATCCAGGGTGGCTGCTACTGGTTCAGTTATTCGTAGACATGCCTGGCTTAAGGATCAAAATTTGTCAGAGCATGTTAAAACTCGGATTTTGGATGCTCCTCTTCAGTCTGAAGTTCTTTTTGGTTCTCCTGTGGAGTCAGTTTTGAAAAAGATGGAAGATAAAGCTAAGTCTATGCAGACGGTCAAGGATTTTTTGCAGGTGCAGCCCCCTAAGTTTAGCAGGAATTGGCCTGCTAGAGGATGGTCCTACCCTTTTTCAGATTTTCAGTCTAAGGGCAGGTCTAGACGTGGTAGAGGCAGGGCTCACGCTCAGGGTTCTTTCAGACCTAGGACTTGGAGTTCTCCTGCACAGTCTTCTGGTGAGGGCAGGGGTCAGCCTTTTCGTAAACAGACCCAATGACCTGTATCTTCAGCTGCCAGATCCTTCTTTTCTGGCAGCTCCTCTAGGAGGAAAGTTGGCACTTTTCAAACAAAACTGGCATTTGGTCACCCAGGACAAATGGGTGTTGGAAATAATAAATCAAGGTTACAAGTTTTACTTTCACACTTTTCCTCCTTTCAAAGGCATGCGGATGTGCCTCCTCAGCAAAGGCTGGAGGCTCAGGAGCAAATTTCTTTGCTTTTACAGATGGGAGCTATCCAGGTGGTACCTCCGTCAGAAGTAGGCCTAGGGTTTTATTCCCGTCTATTCCTAGTGCCAAAGAAAGGAAACACTTGGAGGCCAATTCTGGATTTGTCCATTCTCAATACCTACCTAGACTTTCCAAAGTTCAAGATGTTAACATTACAACAACTTCTGCCTATGCTAGGCAAAGATCACTGGATGGTAACCCTGGATCTCAAAGAGGCCTATCTTCACATTCCTATCAGGCCCAGCTGCAGGAGATTCCTGCGTTTTCGGGCTGGTACTTCTCATTATCTGTTCTCTGCATTGCCCTTTGTTTTATCTACTGTGCCCAGGGTGTTCACAAAGGTTCTGGCTCCTGTAATAGCTTTCTTCAGACAGAGGGGAATACAAATTTATCCTTATCTGGACGATTGCCTGATTCTTGCTCAAGACAAAGACAAGTTACTTCAACATCTGCAGTATGTAATGGCAGTTTTAAGGTGCCTAGGGTATTCTGTGAACGAAATAAAGTCCAGTCTAGTGCCCTCTCAGGACATGTGCTTTCTGGGTGTGAGACTGAATACAGCTTCTCAGATGGCTTTTCTGACCCCGGACAAACAAAGAACTCTTCACCTATACTTCCAGCAGTTATCAGTACTGTCCAGGCTGACTGCAAGGACAGTCCTTCAAGCCTTGGGGTTCATGGCATCTTGCATTCTAGTACTTCCCAATGCCAAACTGAATATGAGGAAGCTACAATGGTATCTCAAAACTGTATGGACTCAACACTGCCACAATTTGGACACTGTCATTCGGATAATACCTTGCATCCAGAAGGAATTCTGTGGTGGGCTCAGGAATGTCACCTAAACAAGGGACTCTCTGTGACCCAACCAGAGGCGAGTCAGATCATAACGACGGATGCCTCGGACTTGGCTTGGGGAGTACACTTCAATGGGAAATGGATTCAAGACACGTGGCCTCCCAGACTACAACATTTGCATATCAACATGAAGGAGATGTTAGCAGTCCAATTTGCCCTGATGGCCTTCAAGGACTTACTTCAACCAGGACAGGTGTTGATTCGAACAGACAACACAACACATGTGGTACATCAACAAGCAGGGGGGAACCCATTCTTACCCTCTTTGCAGACAAGCAATGATTTTGTGGGAGACTGCTCTGAGTTTGCACATCACTCTTCAAGCAAGGTTTCTGCCAGGAGCACAGAACTCCCTAGCAGATGTATTGAGCAGACAAATTGTGGATCCCCACGAGTGGAAATTGGATCCTCAGGTATTCCAACAGTTGACAGTGGCTTGGGGAACTCCAGACATAGATCTGTTCGCTTCTCCACTAAATTTCCAACTACCAAAATTTTGCACAAAGATGTTTCACCCAAAAGCTTGGAAAGTGGATGCTCTATCTTTCAGTTGGAACAACCTTCACGTCTATGCTTTCCCTCCTCTGCCTCTCCTTCCCAAGGTACTCTTGAAAGTCAGGCGGGACAAGCCTTGCATGATTCTAATAGCACCAGATTGGCCACATCAGCATTGGTATCCTCTGATGAGGAGTTTAATTCAGGAGCCTCCTTGGCCTTTGCCACAGATTCCTCACTTGTTGTCCCAGTCAAGCAATCATTTGCTCATTGTCAGGGTGCAGTCCCTGCACCTAACAGCATGGCGTATTCTGTTTTAGAGCCTGTGGGGTCTCAGCTTCCTCAACAGGTTTTAGATGTCATTTTGGAAGCCAGGCGGCCCAGTACTAGAAAAGTTTATGCTGATAAATGGAGGAGATTTTTTCTTTGGAGCACAGCAAAGGGCTTTGATGTCTCAGTGCCTAATTTGAGTTTTACGCTACAATACCTTACTGAATTACTGGACAAGGGTTTGTCATTTTCCTCTGTGAAGGTTCATGCAGCAGCCATTTCTGCTCACTATGTTTGTGACCCTCCTTTATTTTTTCATCCTTTGTTTAAGCAATTTCTTAGAGGGGCAAAAAATATAAGACCCCCACGTAGAGCTCCTACTCCTTCCTGGGATCTCAATTTTGTGTTGGAAAAGCTTACTTTACCTCCTTTCGAACCTGCAGCTACGTCTGAGCTGAAGTTTTGTCTTGGAAAACTGCTTTTTGTTGGCCATTACCTCTGCTAGGAGGGTCTCTGAATTGCAGGCACTCATGGCAGTTGAACCTTTCTGGTATTCCATAAGCATAGAGTGTCTTAGCGTACTAACCCTACTTTTATGCCTAAAGTGATTTCTAATGTGGCCTTGAACCAGTCTATTCATTTGCCTACTTTTTATGCTGATCCCCAAAATAAGGGGGAAAAAATCTTGCATTCTTTGGACATTCACAGGCAGCTACGTTATTATTTGAGCAGAACTAAAGAGTTCAGGCAGACTCAACAGTTATTTATTTCTTTTGCTCTGGCTTCTCAAGGGAAAGCTGTTTCAAAGCAAACTATTTCTAAGTGGATTGGTCATTGTATTGCTTTTTGTTATTCTCATCATGGGAAGACTGTTCCTGCTGGGATCAGACCTCATTCCACTAGGGCTACTGCCACATCTACTGCCTTTTTGAGGGGGGTAGCTACTAAGGATATTTTGGAAGCAGCTACTTGGAGTTCAGTACACACTTTTACTAAGCATTACCATCTCCCTCTTTATTCCAAGTCTAGGGCTGGGTTTGCCACTGCAGTTTTACAGGGCATGTTAGCAGCTCCTAATGCTTTTTAGTTTGCCAGCCTCCCTTTTCCTTTGCTTTGGGATTCTACCCACAGGTTATGACTGCAGCAATGTGAGACGAAGAACATAGTACAGTTTTGTACCTACCATAAATGTAGATGTTCGAGGATCTACATTGCTGCAGTCCTATTTTCCCTCCCTCCTTCCCCTCTATTGTTTGGGGTTGCTGTTTTTTCCCTTTGGGATAATTGTTATTTTCTCACTTGTGGTTGTTGGTTATTTACTATTTTGGCTCTGGCCTTTCCTTTTTAAGGCCTTCTGACATCTGGGGCAAGAAAGACTGAGGATATGATGTCGGTCATGCGCTTAAGTACTACTACGTACTGACGTCAGCTCCGGGCGCCATGACCGACACCAGCCTAACTCTTTGGTATTCGGGCCGACCGAGGACAGCGGACTACCCACAGGTTATGACTGCAGCAATGTGGATCCTCGAACATCTACATTTATGGTAGGTACAAAACTGTACTTTTTGCATACTTCCAGCTCCTCAGTTATATTTTAAGCTAGATATTTGAAAGTTATTTCTCTCTACACACATTAATTGCTTTACCAATGCTGTATCTGAATCTGCCTATGATCTGATCATTTTTATTTCCACAAACAGTTCTGTCTCTTTTTAAAGAATCCTGCAAGTTGCCAAACTCAAAGTCTTGCAATCTCTGTTTTATTTTCAGTAATTTATGTACCAGTTAAGTCATGAACCCATTGATTTCTAGTGAATAATAAATGCTTTGTATAAGATAGATTCTTTTTTTCGTTCTCAGTATGCTTTAAACGTATCTTTTCAGACAGTAATGTTGCATTTCTGTTCCCCTTTAAGGTTAGTAATATTAAATACCTTCATGTCTTCCTTGCCAGCAATATGAAGAAAGACTGCATGCTCTGTGCTTTATGTTTTTACAGCAAGTCCATTCACAGTGAAAGAAAGACAAAACATTAAATCCACAGCTTCCAGTTTTACAAGAGGTTCTCCTGCAGTTTTAAAGATGTTGTTGGTTATGGTGAAGTCATAGCCGGCCTTAGGCATAGGACAACTAGGCAGCCACTTAGGGTGCCGCTGTAGTAGGGGCACTTTTCCGGTATTTATTTGGTATAGGTAGACTAGGATGGTGGCACCGGGTGGTGTAGTGGGGGGTGCCATGGAGCCCTTTTGCCTAGGGTACTAGCTGACATAAGGCCACTCCTGGGTGAAGTCATATGGAGTCAATGAAGAAAGGCCCTTGAAAAAATGTTGATGGTTCATTGGATTGGTTCACATAAACAAAAAGTATTTTTGAGAGTGAATTTGTGGACATATTTTTTAATTGACACAAATGCAACATGCGAAAAAATTACTGTGATGGATTTTTTTATACAAATAAGTAAATGAATAAAATACATCATAAGTTAGCTTGCTGTTGCCCTTGTGTATGAAATGTCAAAGTCTCTTTAGTAGTCACTGGTGGGCAAAAATATCACAAACAGCCAAAATGGGAAACAGATCAATAATTCAGCTTCTAATGTTGAGGCAGTTTTGATTGTAATACATTTATAATAACCCAGTTCAAGTGTAACTTGGACAGTTGGATGGGGTACAGCAAATTCATCTAATGGACATAGGCAGCCTGTAAATGGTTCATGTCCCAGGCTACTGTTTGTAAATGTTTCATCTCCCAAGCCCCTACTTACACTTATCAAGGGTATCAGAACTTGTCAGAGATTTGGGATGCATGGCTAGGCTTAAGAAGGCCCTTTAGACATTAATCTAGTAAACACCTATGAAGCAATGAACACATACCATATATGTAAGCAAATAATGTGCACACAGTCAAGATGAATGAATAAGAGGCATTAGACAAGAGATGTATTCACCAAAAAGTTGTTTTTACAGATGGAGTCTGTCGGTGGGGTCACATGACACACAATACCTAGTAGCTTTGCATCTTTTACAATCTGTGAGCACTAGTACGCACCCACACTCACATCCCAAGACAAACACACACTCACTCATATATGTAATAGACCTGAGCACGCGCACATATACACACACACAAACACACACACACATATATATATATATATATATATATATATATATATATATATTTAAAATAGGCTTGAGCACTGAGGAGTGGTGAGCTATCTCTTTTGAGGCTAAATTTAGTATACTGTGATACAAATGAAACCCTAAGGGATCTAATAATCATTTCTCATTGATTTCTGATTTAGAAACCCTTATCTGAAACAACCTGACTGTTTTTCTTTTGCAGATGGTGAACTCTACACTGGGACTGTGGGTAATTTCCTGGGCAATGAACCTATTATATCACGTAGCCTGAACAACAGGACACCACTGAAAACAGAAAGCTCCCTCAACTGGCTTGAAGGTAAAGTATAACTCTCCACTTTCAACTGTTTATTACAGTATTACAACTATTTTACTCATGTGATTGCATATTATACCACAGTATTATTCACAAGGTGGATTTACGTGCATTTCCTACGGTCCCATATTCAGATCATTTAGAACTAGTTCTGTCACAGAGGTGTCATGTGCAGCAACTTCCAGACAGGAAAAGTAAGTCTTCAGCTACATGCATTAATAACTTGTAATAACAAAACATCTCCATTGATGATGGTTGGCAATGCTGCAGCTCAGCAATGCTTCCTTTTATAAAATTAATTAAAATTCATAACCTTAATATTTCAAGCTGTTGAATAGGGTGTGGTGTTTGTACTGAGGAGGATGCACTGGTAATCAAGGATAAAGCACAACAGAGCTTTCTAAAGAAAAGTGGTTAATATTTACATAATGTTAGGGATTACATACTTTGATGGCATGAGAAATGAAGTCCTGGCTACAGCTGAAACTCCCTGAGTTTGATAAGTGAGGGTTTGATGACAGTGGCACGGGAGAACAGGATGCACACGGCCACAATGCTTCAGAGGAAGGATGGCATTATGTAGGTATCCTGGGTGTTGGTGTTTGGTCCACCAAGCCACCATCTGATGGTAGCTATCATTATCAAACACACAGTAGCATGGACTTGCAGGGAGAAGGATGTTGTGGGTCGCACTTTAATGCATGTGGTTCACCCAATCCATGGGGCATTATCAGCATGCTTCTTCTTTGTTGGGAGATTCCTGGAGTCCTTGTCTACCACCAAATCAGTATAGAACCAGCCATACAGTTTTTTGACCCCACTGTTTGATGATCATTACCCTCCTCCTGGTCAGACTGACCAGACTGACCCCACTGTTTGATGATCATTACCCTCCTCCTGGTCAGTCTGCTTATAGGTACATAGGTAGGTACTAAGCTATTGGCCATAGGGCCTATATAAGCCTAGCCAAACTGTACCCTGGCTTTTGCCAACCAAGAAAATTATTTTCCTGTGCCCCTGTCAAGCAGAGCCACAGAAGTGATCCCCGGGGTGAATTTCCTATCTTCCATCCAGTCATCAAGATTTTTCTTAAAGAGTGCTAATGAGGAGCTTTGTTTGATATAGATAGGTAGTGTGTTCCAGAGTATGGGAAGTATCTGAGACAGGAATCTATCCCTCCAGCATGTTCTGTTTATTGTGGTGACAAGGTTTAGGTCCCTAGAGCATGTAGCTTGGAGGGATTGGGATTTCTTTACGTGGAGCATGTCCAACAGCTCTGGGTTTGACATAGCTTTGTATGTTAGGCAGAGATCGCCTCTGAGTAGGCGATATGCGACAGAGTAAAGCTGGAGTTTTTTGAGACGGTCTGCGTAGGGCATCTGTTTGAGGCTGGTAATCCTCTTTGTGAGGTATTTCTGTGGCCTTTCCAGTTGTTGTAGAAGTCTTGTGAGGTACATACCAAAAGGGGCGTTGTACTCTATAATATGTCTAATAATTATGAGCAGTGGGGAACAATGACCTCTTTACTTCCTGGATGAGAAACCTTTTGTGATGAGGTGTGCCACGTAGAAGGATTTCCTGACTATTGTGGCAATGTGATTATCAAAGGAGAGACTACTGTTCACCTCTGTCCCAAGGTCGCTTATCACACTTGTGGTGTTAAGTAGACTACCGCCTATGTGGTAGTTCATGGGTACAGAGTTTTTACCAAAAGGGATGACAATGCACGTTTTGGCATTGAGCTTGAGGCCATGGCTTTGACACCAGACATCTGTCTCAGTGAGGCCCTTTTGTAGGATGTCCACATCATTAAGATATTTGATTATGGCTCCTAGTTTGCAGTCATCTGTGAACTTTGTTAGCCAAAGACCGTCTATGTTAGTCTGTACTTCATAGAAGTAGATACCAAACAGGAGAGGACCTAGGACTGAACCCTGTGGTACTCCACTTATCACCCATTACCCTCCTCCTGGTCAGTCTGCTTATCTGCTCCCCATCACTTTTGAGACAGCTGTTATCATCATTTAGACAGCTAACAAGGGTGGTTCAATTTCTTCTGATTTTACTCCTAATGCCTACCTCTATCTGGTGAAGCACAGGTGAGGGGCATGTAATAGGCTGAACCACACACATTCTTTAAAGAGCACTCTACAGAAACAATTTGAATGTATTAGGCTCAGTTCTGCAAGGGATGTTCCCTCTAAACATCCCTGCCCATTCTCCAAAACCCCTTCACTCCCCCTCTCTTTCTGATTCCTCCATTGCAAAAGCCACTAATGGAATTGCTTTGGTTGCAATCAGGGTTCCATCCCCCTATACCATGAAGCCAGGCATGCACCCCTTTATTTTAGCTGCAAACTCCAAGAGAGTTAGATCTTCCAACTGTCCTCAGGCTGAAAGTAGCATAATATGGAGGTGTCCACAATATCCTTTGGGCCGAGACAGAAAAGAAAACAGGAGTGGCAGTCTTTATGGGGAATTTGTTTCCCACAATGTATGCGATTGTTAACTTTAAAAATAAAATCCAAATCAGATTCACATTCAGACATGAGATAGCAGTACAGTAATAAAAAAAAGACAAGAAAATTGCCTATGGTGTTCTTGTCTGTCTTCTGGAAGCAGGATGACCATAGGATTAATGACACAAAGACCACATATGGCAATGAACTGTGCGCCAAGAAAGATCTAAAGATGGTGTCAGCCAGTGTCTCTCATATACCACCAATGTACTTACATGACAGTGGGAGGGAGTCGGCTGAAGCCTTGGGGAGGGTACAGCTCTGGATGTTAGGCTGGCCAGTTGGGCTACTTGCAACCAGGATGTTCCAAGAGCTATGGCTGTAACAGTGAATAGTGCAGTGAAAATCAATTGGTTACAGTAGAACCCGTGGTATTCAGTTTAGGAATGAGTGACCATACTAATTATAAATGTTTAGTTTGCCTTTATATCAACTTTTGCTGCCAGAAGTGGGTGTTTTATTTTTTGTAAAAGTATAACTTTTGTTCCAACCAGCCGAATGTCACTGGTTGATTCTATTACCTCAATGAAGGCTTTTATGAAGGAGTTCAATTTGGCTTTTTTTTTTCAAGGTGAGACTCAGCAAACTGATGTTTTTTAAGCCCAGCAGATTAATTTACTGCTCTCCAGAATAAAGTTATGGAAATATCTGAGTCTGTGTGTTTAAGGAAAGTATTAGGGTTATTCTTTCTTACCATGTCCATCATAAGTTTTGTAAGTTAACTAGTGATGAAAAAGTAGCTTTTTTAAAATGTGTGTGGGAATAAACAATGAGGAGATATGAAGGCAGATAAAGGCAGTGGTGTGGTAGTGAACATCATATTGTATGAAGAAAGAATGCTTTATTTGTTATTTGATACTATGACTTACACACAAGTCAATAATGCTGTAGTCGTTGAAGCATATAGTTTCATTGATGTCTTTGTTGGACGTTTTTTAAGGAACAGACATACTTCTATTGCAAAGTATGCTGAGTCCTTTTATGTTTCTTTTATTTTTTCCTAGCCATTTTCATATTACTACATTGTATAAAGATCTGAACAATCCTCTTTTTTTATCCTAGTATGGCTCCAGGAGGATCTCAAGAGACTATTGACCTGTTAATTGAACATAAGTTAAATCTTATTGTGAAGAATATCACATCTGTTTTGTTGGATTATGGAGACTTTATTGACAAGATTAAGTATATGACTTTTTCTGATGTAACTCCAAATGTTGTCGATTTATATACCATGTGACTTGGATATTCTTTGAGTCAGAGAATATTGTTCTAACTGGAAAAAATGTACTTTTTCTATAGCAGAAGTTGTTAAGCGTAACCTTAGGGGAGGGAATTCAGAAATTATGTTGAACAAAGAGAGGCAGTATGGCAGATTAAACTTGCTTCTTATTTATCCCCTGGTCTGAATGATATGGTGAACATAAAATATTTCTTAAAAAATAGGAACATTACTAAAGTGAATATACAGGGGTGAATACCCTTGTGTTTTAAACTATGTTAATTGTGTGGACACTTTGAGTTGTACATTTTTGTAGCATGGTTTATATGTTTTTATGTATTTAATTGATTTGTTAATGAGATGATCTGATTGGTCAAATGTTTTTTGAATGATTTAAAAGTGATTTGGAAGTGTATTTTATCATTTCTGATGAAGTCTTTGGGACGAATAGCAAACATTAAATTTTAACTACGCTAAAAGAACTTTCTCAGTTTCTCCAGTGCTTTTCTTGGTGGATTTTGTGTTTTTTGTTTTTTTTTTTTGTACTGTGGACACCTGGGCTTGCTTGTGTGCTGCTTTTCTCCTTTTATTGTTTTTTGTTGTAGCAACACATAGCTGGAGCTTTAGAGGATGATGATTTGGACTTGATCCTACATTCTACACCTACCAGCAAAGAAAGAACACTTGATGAACTTATTTTGGCAGTGGGTGAAATGCAAAGGTCTTTGACTGTTTTGTCAGCTAAAATTAGAGAGAGTTATAAAGTTACTAACTCTTCTAATAATTTCCCCTGAATCCTGCTTTGTTTTCAAGGCAGGAGTCTTGTCAAGGTAATTTAACAAATGGAACAGCCAGTAAGTAGCTTTGATCCGTTTGCAGGGGATATAGTTTTGGCAAATAACAACATTGCTGTTAAAACTAATGTTATATCTCTGTTGGACAAAATGGAAAGAGGTTTGAAGCATTATCAGACGCTTCATGTAGAAAATACATATTTTGAATATTGTATTTATGCTGGCATTGTACCTAAGGGTCTTAGTTTTTTTAAATTACCTTATGTAGTCTCTATGGACAGTCCGTTCTTTAAGGAGCTATCTACTTTCTTTGACAATGCTGGTAAAGAGCTTTTGAAGCTTCTTATTAAAACAATAGTACTGTTTTGGCAGAATTGCATTTTCCTTGACAGAGATGGATACTACCATTGGTGAACTACTTATTAATAGTATGGATTCAAGATTTGAGTATGAGCAGTTGATTAAAAATGTTGAACAGTATGAACAAATAATAGTTCAGTGTAAAACTAAAAAAATCAACAGGGACTTGGCAGCATATGCAGGGGGCTATGTTTATGGTGATTTTGTTCCCCTTCCTTCTAGACCAGGCAAAGATTCAAGACAAAATGTTTTTAAGGGGCCCTCCCAGCAGCACATTCAGGTAGTGGGTCTAACACTACTGTTCCATCTTTACAGCCAGAGATGGGTTCTTCAGCTGTTAATGGTTTGGATTCAGCTTCTGTGAAGGTTGCAACTAATGTGGCTCATTCAGCAGAGCAGTCAAGCTCTAAAGATGATGTTATGGTGTATCCGATGAGTTCAGCACATGGTTCTAGCAGTGCAGGAGCAAGTGTGAATATGTTTTCCTCTTTTTTACAAGGGGATTTCAGTTGGAAGTAGAAAAGGAAACACAGCAGTTGCAGGGGATATCAGACGCACAGCAGAGGGAGAAGTACGGTTCAGAAGTAACATTGGCCTGTCTTTCTGTGAGTTCTAACAGTGAAAATGTACTTTCTTCACATTTTTTTTCATCTGAAAGTGTACAAGAACCAAGTTCTGTTGCTGTTGGACTGGGTTGATGAGCACATTAAATTTTTGAAATTAGGACTTAATTTCCAGCCCAGTAAGAGGGCAAATGTTACAAAAACTGTGATAGAACTCAAGATCTATACTCGTAAGTTAAATTTAAAATATATATTGAATGATGTTGGTCACAGTAATTGTAATTTTTTTGTCAAAGCCGTCCACCTTTAATCCTGGTTTAGTGCAGCTGTAAAAGCCTTTGAGGCTTTCTGTGAAACAGATATTAGAAGTATGTTACAAAATCAAAACAGAAAAATGTTTTATAACTTAAACCTTAATGAAAAGAAAGCTTTGAATGAACTTATTTCCAGGAAAGACTTAAGGTTCATGACTGCAGTGGTGGTGCTGCAGTAGCGTTGTCGCCTCACAGTTAGTCGTTGCACGTTCAATTTTCAGTTAAAGCATCTTCTGTGTGTCGACATGCATGAATGGGCGTTCCTTCGTTAAAGGTTGTGCGTTAGGCCTGGCAAGCCAGCACGTAAAAATCTACTGCCAATCATTAGCGGACCGGAGTTCCGCTGTGGCGACCCCTAACCGGGAAAAGCTGAAAGACTTAAGGTTCATGAAGGCAGATAAAGGTGGGGCTATTGTCATAATGAGTTTTACTGGCCACATAGAAGCTATGGAAATTATATTAGCAAATGTATTGGAGTATAGGAAAGTCCTGAAGTTTGAAATTGTTAAAAGTTATGCCTGTATCCACAGCACATTATATGATATGTTCACAAACTCTGAAATAACTAGGGAAATGTTTGAATTTTTATGTGTGAATAATCCTAGGATGGATGTGATGTTTGGAATTCCCAAACTTCACAAAAGTGTTGAAAAACCTCCATTCAGACCTATTATATCAGCCTCAGGAAGTTGTACTGACTGTATTTCTTTGTATTTAGAGTCAGTGTTGAACCCATTAGTTAAGCAGCTTCCTTCTTATGTAGCTAATTCTTGGGACTTTTTGGACCAGCTTAGGTCCTTTTTTTCTTCCTCAGACTTTAGGTGGGAAAATTTACAGATGTTCACTGTTTATGTTGTTTCCCTATTCACCTGCATCCCTAAAGATGTTGGGGTTGATTATGTAAGATGGTTTATAGGGAAGCATACAAGTTTAAGTAACAACAATATTATTACTTATTCTGCTTTGTTAGATTTGTTATTAGACAACTTCTTTTTGTTTAACAAGCAATTTTATAAACACTACAAGGGGTGGCCATGGAGGCCACTGTTGGCCCAACCTATGCAAATTTGGTATTAGGTTGGTGGGACATGGAAGTACTGCCACACATTGATTATTCAGAACAAATTATCTTTTAGAAAAGATTTGCAGATATTTTGTTCTTTATAGTTTATTAGGACAACTGTAATGTTAATGAGTTTGTGGAGCTGTTAAGTGCTAGTACAGCATTTTTAAAGTTCGTGGTGGGGGAAATAGGCAAAAAGGTTTCCTTTTTGGATGTTAACTTGACAATGGACACTAATAAGAATGTGTTTTTGAGTAGTATTCATCGTAAAAGTACATTCTGTAACAGCTATGTCTATTTCAAGAGTTGCTACTCTTACTTTATGAGAAAAAATATTCCTAGAGGGACAGTTCGTTCGAGCATCTTGAATGATAGTGGAAGATTCTGTTTTTTTCTGAAGGAAATTAACCTCATAAAAGAGTTCCTTTTAGAAAGAGGTTACCCTGGAGACCTACTTGAAAATATGGCTCAAGAGGTCATTCATTGGAGACAGATTTTCCTCCTATTCTGCTAAGAGGTTTTGTTAAAAAAGCTCAGAATGTAGCACTTAGTGACACACATACAAAAGATAGAGGGCCAGAAGGTCCCAGATTCTGTTTGGACATGAATGTAGACAGTAATTACATCCATAAGATTATTAGTGAGAATTGGAAAGTAGTTACGGGTAATGCAGATTTATCTAAAGTTCTTGGAGAAGGCCCCCATTTTGTTTACAAGGAAAATCTAAATTTTAAACATTTGTTAGAAAATAACTTTGGGCCAACCCTTACATCTGGTGAAACTGGGAGTATGTCAAATGTTCAGGGTGCAGGGCATGTAGATTTATTTCTGAGGGTCCTTTTGTGCTTCTGGAACATCTACAGTTTACTATACCCATCCCTGGAAAATTGAGCTGTGGTACAACAGGGACAGTGTATCTTGCAATGTGTTCAACATGCCCAAGTTTTTATGTGGGCATGTCTAGCAGAAGTTTAAGGAAACGGGTATTAGAGCACTTGTATGCTATAAAAACAAAAAATAGTAATAATGCCCTTTTTAAGCATTCTTTGACATGTTCTAACTGGAAGAAATTTATTTTTTCCATAATGGAAGTTGTTAAATGTGACCTTAGGGGAGGGGACTTTAGAAATTATGTTGAACAAAGAGAGGCAGCATGGCAGATTAAGCTTGCTTCTTATTTATCCCCTGGTATGAATGATATGGTGAACATTAAATGTTTTTTTAAAAAATATGAAAATTACTAAAGTGAATATACAGGGATGAATGCCCTTGTGTTTTAAACTGTGTTAACTGTGTGGACACTGAGTTGTACAGTTTTTGTAGCATGCCTTTAAATGTTTTTATGTATTTAATTGATTTGTTAATGAGATGATCTGATTGTTCAAATGTTTTTTGAATGATTTAAAAGTGATTTGGAAGTGTATTTTATCATTTCTGATGAAGTCTTTGGGACGAATAGTGAACATTAAATTTTAACTATGCCAAAATAACTTTTCTCAGTTTCTCCAGTGCTTTTCTTGGTGGATTTTGTGGTTTATTTCTAAATTATCATTGAACAAAAGAGTTTTTTACACTAAGAATATATAAAGAAAAAAAAAAGAAGACATAAGCAATAGGGCAAAACAGGTGTGTGCAGTTAGGCAGCATTGTAGTGCTTTCTGTGCATGAAAAATACATTTGAGGCTTACCTACTGGTAGCACCCCTATAGTTGCACCTGGACCTACTGTCCCTTGGAATTTTGAACCATTGCTGTCTTCTCACTGCCATCCCTCCTATGCCATCTCCTCCATCATCTGGGCAACTACCTGAACCCATGTCTTCTGAGGCATAAAGGAAAAACCTTTATGTCTCATTGCTCTTATTTATTTAGAAAGACTGTTAGTTAACAACTGTTGCACTGAATATGTAATTCCTGAATAGTAAAACTATGTGAAAAATAATATAGGCATGCTAAGTTAAAAGCTGGAGGTAGTATGATAGAGTCTTTGACTGGTTGCTATTTAGAAAGCTGCTTTATAATCTGACTGTGTAGTACAGTGTATAATTTTCACAAACAGTTTTGTCACATGAGGCAAAAATCCCTCAACATGTGGCCTGTCACTTAATATCATAAATTATTTAATTTATTTATTTATCTATTTATTTACATTTGTTATTTATTTATTTACATTTGTTAACTGGGAGAGTTAATGTTAATTAATGTTGTGTAAATAATAATTTACACAGTTTACTTTCCAACTTTTAAATAAGTTCAAAACTCCCAACCCCTACCTTTTTTTCTCTCTTTTTATAGAACTATATGGATATGAATTGCTACATTGCACCATATTCAAGACATTATGATCTGTGTGATTTACTAATTTATATGCCTGTTTTCTTTCTTAAGTTCTGCAAATGTTTGTGGCTTCTAATACCATAATAGGAATGGACCCCATTCCTAAGTCAGGGTAAGATTAAAATTCATGAAATGAGTATTGTTTTAATCTTTGATGTTTGCAGAGAGTGCTCTTCTCAGCACATGTACTGTACCCAGAATTGCATCTTTTTGCAGTTCATTTGGGGTTACATATAAATTGTTTTTTTTTTTGTTTTTTTTTTTAGTCCTGTTGTTCTTACTGCAAATGGAGCTGTCTGTGTGATTTTCTTCCACATTGTTCTCACTTTTTTCTTGGAAATCCTTTTATTTTATGATTTTATATCTCTCAGTACTTAAGGCATTAATCACTGGGTGTTTTTTCCTTGGACTTACTGTGTCTGTTTTTTGCATCTGTTTTTTAAACTGTTTGTTGTAGGTGATCCACAGATCTCAACTTCATCACTGTCAATAATGCTTTGTAGTTCATGCTGAAAAATTTTATTGAGCTGCTCTGCTTACTTGCTTGCTTGGTGGATTTGAAGTCTTCTTAAAACACACAGTCTTGCTGTGCTGTTTACTGCTGAATCAGAGACACATCATGACTCCATCTGTAGTCTGTTTAAAGTGCCAAGCCTTTCAAATTACACACTGATAAAGAAATATATTTTGCAGCTATAAGCACAGTTACATATAACTTATTTTATAACAAACCACACGTAGTCTGTCAGATTTGTAGCATATATTTACAAAGTTTTCCTTCATTACAGATATGAATGATGACTTCTACAAAATACCTCTCTCTGTCCTTCTCTCACATAACTGAATTACTACAATAGCTAAATACAGAGCTAGTCACGCACACAAGAGGTTGTTATTTCCTCAGTATATTTTTCTGGCCTTCTATGGGAAGTCACATAATGTCTGTTTTTAGACTTTTCTATTGTCCTTTTGTGATTTAAGCACTTTTGCTGATGTGAGGATGCCATTCTGAAAGGAAACATCTGTATAAGCTGTTCCTACTGGAAAAACATCACGTATTGCTGAATTTACAAAAAAGGATGTCTGTTAATAGATATTTGTTCTGCAAACATGAGAAAATCATATAATCCTTGCTTTCCAATATTGCTTTGTTAGGCTTTTCTTTTTGATGCTGTGAAGAGAAGCCTGTCTGTTATACATATAGTATGAATGCACATTTTACATTGCTAAACTCTATACATATATTCAAGCAAACTTTGTATTCTATGCTTTATCTTTCAGCATATTTATATTCATAATATCTAACAATTCCCTCTGTTTTTAAACATACTCAAAACATTTTATGTAAAAACACATTAAGAAACAAAACCTTTTGTTTGATACAACAAATCAAAATGCAATTTTACATAGTTAATACAATGATATTAAGTATTACTGCCAAACTGAATGTATTTAAAACTTTTTCTTTTGCAGACCATTCTGTGAAAATATTTTATCAGTTATGAGCTGTGTCTGCTTTAATTTTACTTGATTAATTTATTCTTTTGCAATCACAGAATTTCATTTATGACTTAGAACTGTTGAATTAACTATGAGACAATAACTATGTGCTACTGCAAGCATTTATACACTGCTGAAAATATACAGTTTTAATGTCATTTTAACCATCACATTGTGTTCATATCTCTGAACTGCTCAATAACATCTTGGTAAAATACTGAACTGAGCCTAGATAATAAATATTTGAAAGCAATTATTTTACTGGGGTAAAACCAGTGATATTACAACTTGACAAATTAGTTTTGAACTTATTACGATGTATCCTGTACAGTATGTATTTACACAGACTGTTTGCTATTTATGCATTTCAATCTAGTAGGTACCCTGGACCCATTTTTTCTTTAAATATGTTTTTTCACACATATTCATTACTAGACATTAATTTCATTTGTACTGAATTTTTCTGCATTTGTACATACAAAGACTATCATTTGTACTGAAATTTTCTACATTTGTACATACAAAGACTGTAAAGTACATTTAGTCTAATCTTACAAATTTAATAACATTAATATTGAGCAAAATCTTGGAAAATTTTTATGTTTCTTTAGAAATATCTAGTGGAACTGGCACCAAATGCATATGTCATGTTATTTTAAACTACATACTCAGCAATTAAAAATATTCATGCTTTTTTATACCAACATTGTTTTGCCAAAAACATATTGAAAATAGTGACCATTCTTGCTATTAGAAACATTTATGCATTTTGCATATATTTATTCTCTCTTGTATAGCTTTAATAAAGCAATTTTAAATCATCTCTTGTTTTTTAAACCATCTCTTGTATAGCTTTACAATTTAACAGGTTGTAAATACAATTTAATTCTAAACAATACAATAACCATTATGATAGCTATTAACAACTTGTAAAATATATCTTATCCTGTCAGGTTTAATCCAGTTTTCCAGTATTTCTAATACAATAATACCTGTTTTTCCCTCTCCCTAAAAGAGTATTGTCAAGAAGGAATGAGATATTTTTTTCCTCTAGCTTTATTTTAGACCCTTGTTGTTTATTTTTTCTGTAGCTTTATTTCAGACCCTTGTTGTTTATTTTTTCTGTAGCTTTATTTCAGACCCTTGTTGTTTATTTTTTCTGTTATTTTTTCTGTAGCTTTATTTCAGACCCTTGTGTAGTACTGCTTATACAGTCAGTGTAAAACGGAGAAAGTGCCCCTCCCCCTGTAGTACTTCAGCACTGCTTTCCTGCCCTATGCTGTGAGAATAGAATGTATATCAGCCCAACACTATGGTTATACATTTATTTTATTAAATTATTAACTTTTGTCTGATTTGATATTTTTTTTTATAAAGCTTTTGCTGTTTACTACCACTAGTAGGCATTTACACCCTCCTGCACAATTGTTTTGAACTGCATGTATACTGTAGCCCATTTGCTGGCTGTACTTGATGCAACTGAGGTTGTTTTTGTCCTTTTAACATTTACTTGCAAACAGATTATCAGTGACATCTATGCACAATTGTGGCATTTTATTATAATTACTAAATAGTGTTGCCTGTAAACATTTTAACAATTATGTTTTAATAACAATGATGCTTTAGAAAAACTCAAGCTACTTGCCTGGCAATCAGTCTTGTTGTTTATCTTATCTTTTCAACATTTCCTGTAACCATTCAGTCTAGGAAGGTCTGAGCTCACATTTTATACTCTATAAACTATAATTAATTATTTTGGCATTTTTCTTTTAATGTGATTGTGATTTGCATAACTATGCATTTATACAACATAAATAGACATTATTTTACAATTACCTTACATGGATTTCAGTATTTTTTTATTTATTTATTTATCTATTTAACTGTCCTGCCATTAATTTTACAAAAACTGTTTGAATAATACCATCTGTGATTTTATTTATTTTTAAAATTCAGAACTTTAACTGTTTGGTGTTACTATACAATTATAACATATGTTTATTTATATTTGCTGCTGTCTGCCTTTTGCTTTTGTGCATTGTAAACAAATGTACTCTAGATGAAAAGAACACACATGCATGTCTGTCTTGTATATGTATATCTTTATACAAGCATGTCAGTCTTGTGACTTTAAATCTTTATTCTTATTAACTATTTTTATTTAATTTATACACTAGAACACTTTTGTTTACCTTTTGACTATGCTACTGAATGGCATTCATATGCTTTACTTTACTGTAGTACTGATAGATGTCTTGCTTTAACCGAATGAAAGTAAAACATTTAAGAATGATTTGTCCCTACCATCCTAGCATGTATGCTTAACCATTTTCAAAACATAAACATATTATAAAATATATTTCTTTTGCACAGATTAACTGTGTATGCAGGAAATTCCCAGTCTTTGTCAGTTGAGCTAATTTATTTCCTTTATCCTGCAACTGCTGTTGAATTTCCTGTGATATTGCATGGTCTTTCTGACATTCTTTAGTAAGCTGTTCTGCTGAATTTGAAACTCCTATGCACTTTTGAAAAGATGTGTGTATAACTTGTCTAAGCTTCCTGAACTCATTGTGTCTGTCTTTTAGAAGTTTATTACATTTCTTTGTAACAAAATGTACTAGAGTTTCTATCAGTAACTGATTTGACTGTTGTTGCAACTCTGAAATAAACCTTTTACATCTGGTGACAGAACATAACTGTCTAACGTTTGAATATAATGTCAACATATTAACTTTTCCTGGTTCTTTACCTTTACAATTTTTGTCTGTACAGTCTAACCTTTGGATAATGTCATGCACTGTATTTTTATGACATTGTACACACAATAAACATTTTTATACCACACATGATTTTATTTCAGATACCAGTCAAATATTATAATCCATTTGCATAATGCCTTACTATCAAATTGCAATCCATTTGCATAATGCCTTATTATTAACTTGCCCTAATAAGGTTTTACATTTGCTAATATGCTGTATATACATTTATTCTGTTATTATTATTACCTCTATGGCATTCATACTGTATGTAACACAGAATAATTTTCTTACCAGTCAACAGACAGGCAGATGGCCAAGCTGCTTTACTGTAGATGGTTGAAAAGTTTCTGTAGTCACTTGTGAAGTTGGTACAGCAAAACTGGCAGATTCAGTCTTACAACTTCGTCTTGTACCTTTTCTGGAGAATTTATGGAACTGCTCCACCTTCCTGCAATGCAGTCTCACCGGATTTGGATGTCTATTAAACTGTATTGCTACAAACTGTTGAAAACTATAGAAATCTGAAGTACTTCACATAAACGTTACTGTGCTTTTACAGGAGTGACATTACCCATTCACTTCCCCTGTTTTTGGATACAGGCTAGGAACGTTGTCAAAGGATCACCATTGAAAAATTATATTGATGCTTACTGGATCCAAAGTATCACGTGAGGGTCACCATTGAAAAATTATATTGAGCTGCTCTGCTTACTTGCTTGCTTGGTGGATTTGAAGTCTTCTTAAAACACACAGTCTTGCTGTGCTGTTTACTGCTGAATCAGAGACACATCATGACTCCATCTGTAGTCTGTTTAAAGTGCCAAGCCTTTCAAATTACACACTGATAAAGAAATATATTTTGCAGCTATAAGCACAGTTACAGATAACTTATTTTATAACAAACCACACGTAGTCTGTCAGATTTGTAGCATATATTTACAAAGTTTTCCTTCATTACAGATATGAATGATGACTTCTACAAAATACTTCTCTCTGTCCTTCTCTCACATAACTGAATTACTACAATAGCTAAATACAGAGCTAGTCACGCACACAAGAGGTTGTTATTTCCTCAGTATATTTTTCTGGCCTTCTATGGGAAGTCACATAATGTCTGTTTTTAGACTTTTCTATTGTCCTTTTGTGATTTAAGCACTTTTGCTGATGTGAGGATGCCATTCTGAAAGGAAACATCTGTATAAGCTGTTCCTACTGGAAAAACATCACATATTGCTGAATTTATAAAAAAGGATGTCTGTTAATAGATATTTGTTCTGCAAACATGAGAAAATCATATAATCCTTGCTTTCCAATATTGCTTTGTTAGGCTTTTCTTTTTGATGCTGTGAAGAGAAGCCTGTCTGTTATACATGTAGTATGAATGCACATTTTACATTGCTAAACTCTATACATATATTCAAGCAAACTTTTTATTCTATGCTTTATCTTTCAGCATATTTATATTCATAATATCTAACACATGCTTCCAGTGTTTCTCAGCTATTGCTATGTTGGAGTTTTTGCACAATCCCAAAAAGCCTTGCCACATTACTGTACTTTTCATTATATAGACACACAGCCATGACTGTATCACACCCAGCTGCAAGATGCACAGTTGTTTCCAGTTCTGTTTTACATGATCTGCATTTGTCTGTTTCTCCTACTTTTCCTACAGACTTTTTGTAAACCAGTGGGTAAGTAGTCCACTATCTTGGGTCACTATTATTAGTCATTAATTGATTGGTTTAAATTCACCTCCCCTTAACCAAACCTGTGTCATATCCTGGTCAATATGTGGTTGATCTATGATATTTTTATACTTGTCACTATATCTATGGGCTTTCCAATGTTCCTTTCTTCTCATCCTTTTTTTCAATATTCATGCTTTTGTTTTTTGCACTTTAAGTTGCTGTCTGATCATCGATTTCTGGTTTGATTTCCATTCCTACTTCTTATAAAAATGCTTCTACTATGCAAAGTTTTCATCTTAGATATCTTCTCTTCATGTTTTGGAACTTTCACTGTATTAAAATCTGATGAGGTCAGCAAATATGTATGCAGTCCCACAATTGCAGACCTATATATGTAGTCAGTTTTGAGGAGACCCATAACTCTGCTTTTTTATACCATTTGATAGGCATTGAACTTTTTTCTTCTTGTCCAACTGAGTCAATGCTTTTTGGGGCCAGTCAGTCACACCAAAACTAGAACTGTTAAAACCTGAAGAGTAAGTTGATTTATACCATGGACTTTATTCCTAGATGTCAAGGCAATTGTCAGTATTAGCTTTAGTCTTCTGAAATATTCCTTACTAAGCTTTTTTCTTATTTGCTCATGATTTATTGCTAGCCTGTCATCTATTTCCAGATATTTAGATACTCCCTCCTGTTCATATTCCTTTATATCACATTCCTGGCCCAGACCAATATTTTCTGTTCATATTCCTTTATATCACATTCCTGGCCCAGACTAATATTTTCTGTTCATATTCCTTTATATCACATTCCTGGCCCAGACCAATATTTTCTGTTCATATTCCTTTATATCACATTCCTGGCCCAGACTAATATTTTCTGTTCATATTCCTTTATATCACATTCCTGGCCCAGACTAATATTTTCTGTTCATATTCCTTTATATCACATTCCTGGCCCAGACTAATATTTTCACGGTGCTTGCAGATTTCCTTTTATAAATATTACTTTTAATCATTTATCAAGACCAGTATCATTGTTGTTTCATCTGACAAAGTTTTAACCATTTTTAGTTGTGTTTTCAGATCCTCATTTGATTAACTATACAATTTCAAATCCTACACAAAAAGAAGATGAGTTGCCTTTAAACAAGCTTGATTTCAGGAAAATTGCCTATAACCATAGATTGATCTGGATCTGTTACACAAGCAACTTAATGGGTTAAGGGCCAGATAAAACAGCAGTGGCCCCAAAGAATCACCATGGAATATCCCCCTTTGAATTTTTATCCCTGGGGAAATAATTTCCCCTTTGCTGCAGCTGAGGTGCTAAGTATTTTGCCATTTATTCACAGTCACTGCAATGATATTGATCAGTGTAGGGTGTATCTTGTAAATCTGTAAACATTGCATTATCCATGGGGTTTGCCACTGTTTCATAGTCACTGCAATGTAATTAGTCAGTGTAGGGTGTATCTTATACATCTGCAAAAATTCCATTGTCCATGAATGTGGGATGCTGTTGAATGCTTTTTTTATAATCTGTCTGTGCCTGTCTTAGATTCTTCCACTTTTACAGCTCTCTGTTATGACTTTATTTAACAACTGGTGATCCTTTGTTCCAGTGTTTTCTTCTATTGCCATGACTGCATTTTTTCCTTAATGGTTATAAACTCTGCATCAATTCAAGTATGAAATGTTATAGTGTCTTTCTTTACTAGTGTTTTATTTTACTGCCATAACTGCATTTTTGTTCTGAATGGCTATAAACTCTGCATCAATTCAAGTACATAATTTTTGTAGTGTAGAAAGGCAAGTTATTGGTCTATAGTTCTTAGGAAGGCTTGCAGATTCATTCTTAATGAGGTGTATCATTTTTCCCTATTGTCAACCAGGTTGGTGTCTACTTTGGATGTGGTTAAAAATAATTTTTACTCAGGGCTAAATCTTTGTGCAAAGCTGTTAACACCTTTAGCCACAAGTTAAGTACTGCATCTACAATCCAACTTTTCCAGTTAGGAGTGTTTCTTAATTTTCTCTCAGTTTCCCCTGAGTGTTACTTAATCCCATTTCATATCTTCTATATTAGAGCTTCTTACCGTTTCTTTTAATTCTTCTATCCATTTGGCATCTTTGTTATGTTCAAATCGATGTTCATATATGCTTCTCCAGAATGTACCTTTTACTTCTCTTTTTCGTGGTATTTCTATTGCTTTTGCAGTTTCCCAATTCTCTGTCAAACTGTTTTGTGTTATCAATGAATTGCTTGTTTTGCAGTTTTTTACTTGTCTGCATACCATCTAAACTTTTTTGTTTTGTCTGATATTTTTTGTTTTTTATTGCAAACAATGTATGATAAATACTGATCTGTTACCATACTGTGTGTTGCTTTTAATGCATGTCTCATTAATATTTTTTCATGATCTGTGCCCTTTACTGGATTCTTCTTAATAGCTTTATTTCACAACTAAGTTGTTTTATAGTCTAATCTGTTCATTGTTTCCATGGTAGCATTGTACTTGTTCCCTTTCTTTCATTTTTATTTTATATATTTTGTGGCAATACTTAATCTGTTATTAGTTTAGCTGCATGGTAGTATACTCTATTTATTTTGTTATATCACTTGAATTTCACTTAATAGTCCTGAGTACTGTGTTCATCTGTTTTACCATCTTCTAACATTTGTTTCTTATTTACTGTTTGTAATCTGTTCCTTTCATTTATCTTAATAAGTCTGTCCATCTCTATTAAATCAGGATGGTCTTGTCTTAGACCATTTTCTTCTGCACTGGAGTACCTTATTTGCTGTCTATGCCCTGCTCTTTCCATTGCTGTGCAGTTCTTACTGGACTTTCATGCAAATCCTTCTTCTGGGGCCCCATTGGTCCATCAGGTTGTAGTATCACCTGTGTCAGAGTTGTTACTGTTTCCTCCTCTTTCCCGCTAATTAATACTAAGTGGACTTTTATGTGAATCTCCAACAAAAAGGTTCAGAACAGCACCCTGTATTATATCTTTTTCAGCTGCATCCTGCTTTATCTGTTGCTTCTCCATCTGGGAACCATTGGCTTATGTTGTAATATTACCTGTGTTGGAGTTTCCACACTAAATCCTTCTCTTAGCACTTCAGTTTCTATTTAATTTCTATTTCACTAATCTTCTTTTTTAGATTCCACCATTGTGATTTTTTTTTTTTTTTTTTTTTTGTATTTTTGAACTTTCTCATATCGGGGTGTCTTTACCTGTGTTTCTCTTCAAAATACCTTTGAAGCTGTATTTTTGTATTGAAAGGTTTGGCTTTCTTCTCTGCATAAATATCTGCCATACCAAACCTCTTTTACTTTCCCATGTCCGTGTTACTTTTTCTTTCTTTATACCTTTCAATAACCTTTGTTTTGTTGTTGTTGCTGTTGCTCTTTATCCATAGCTCTCAATTTCTTAGCAGAGGAAATCTGGACAAAGACAAAAATAATAGTGGTATAGACAGCCAAAAATAGGGACAGATTTTAAATATTGTTCTTATAAACTTAGAAAGTTGATAAAATAAAAAGGTTTGTGTTGGCATGCATTTTTTTAAGGGTATGAAGTCTAAAACTCAGATGTGTTTCATTATTCAGTGACCTCAATCTTCAACAATTTGCCAAAAAAACACAAGTTTTATGAGGAGCAGACCAAATATTTGAGCCAAAAATCTGTACATTCTGCAAAAATCTGGACAGCTGAGAGGTTTGACTTTATATCAGTTTATATGTCCATTATAAACTGCACTAGTCTACATAAAGCATGCTACTTTATATTTCTGTGGTATTATATTGTTTTTTGTTTAAATATGTTATAGAGTATGACCTATGTGATTTATTAATTTGACTCCTATTTCAAATTCTATTCTACTTAATGTGTGCTATGTTATAGTTCCACTGTAGTACACCCTGTTCTGTTGGAGTGTAACCCTCCAGGCTGCGGCTAAAACTGGCCTTTCTGACTGCGTGCTCTACACTGATGAACAAACATAAATAAAACAAAACAAAAAAGTCAAGTTTTACTGGAATTTAGTGATGTAGGAGCAGAATTAGGTAGTCAGTGATGGGTGAGCACATCATTTTTTTATCTTTCAGTGATATTTGTAGTTTAAAGCAGAAAGTAACAAAAAGTCTGCATGCTCTGACTGCAAATATTGCATTTTTTATTAGACTAGTTAAAATTAATTTTGTGTGTACATGTGTGCATAGGGGGATAGGGGAAGGTAGTTTGTGCCTTGTTCCATGCTGGCAGAATAGAGACTGCTGTTATACCCTTGAATGTATAGAGTATAGAGAATGTATAGAGAATGTCTAGAGTTTAACTGCATTTATTTTCAAATATTTGGGGAATTGTTTACAGACCCTTATATACTCTGTGGGTTAGGGTTTTCCATTGTCAGGGCATAAGAGACTGTGCATTAGGATTTCACATCTCACTCATATACTTTCCATCGTATCCTACCTACACACACACACACACACACACACACACACACACACACACACGTATTATTCCAATACATACATGTTGCTAGATCACATTCTCCTAATCTTTCCCAACTTTATTTTGTACTGCTGTGCCTTAAGATGTAAACTGCTATAAAGAAGTATATCTTGGCTGTTTACGATAAATTAGAGAATGGGTGACCTGTAGCTCGCATCCTGATTGGAGAACAAAGTTCTCTAGCAGGGTGTTAATCTACAGGTAATGCCCACTGAAAAATGAGTCCGCCACTTCACAGTAGCTTATACTGCCATGGAGCTTGGACTGGAAAAAAAAACTAACCGCCACCATTATTTTACTGCCGCTAAGCAGCGCTTTTGCTGTTTAGCGAAGGTAAAATAAAATGTGTGTGTGTGTGTGTGTGTGTGTGTGTGTGTGTGTGTGTGTGTGTGTGTGTGTGTGTGTGTGTGTGTGTGTGTGTGTGTGTGTGTGTGTGTGTGTGTGTGTGTGTGTGTGTGTGTGTGGTGTGTGTGTGGTGTGTGTGTGTGTGTGTGTGTGTGTGTGTGTGTGTGTGTGTGTGTGTGTGCGTGTGTGTGTGTGTGTTTGTGTGTGTGTGTGTGTGTGTGTGTGTGTGTGTGTGTGTGTGTGTGTGTGTGTGTGTGGTGTGTGTGTGTGTGGGTGTGTGTGTGTGTGTGTGTGTGTGTGTGTGTGTGTGTGTGTGTGTGTGTGTGTGTGGTGTGTGTCTGTGTGTGGGTGGTGTGTGTGTGTGTCTGTGTGTGTGCATACAAATTATGGTTGTGTGTGGTGTGTCTGTGTCTGTGTGTGTGTGTGTGTGTGTGTGTGTGTGTGTGTGTGATGTGTGTGTGTGAGTGAATACATGCATGAAAGTAGAAGAGGCTGTGTGTGTTTATGTCTGTGTGAGAGAGCGTATGCATGTATGAAAGTGAGAGAGAGATGATCAAAAATAAATGAAACAGAAAAAAGCGAGTGTGCGTGTTTATGTTGCTGTCTGCCTGTGTGAGTGAATACATGCCTAAATGCAGAAGACAGTGTGTGTGTGTGTGTGCGTGGGTGGTGTGTGTGCGTGGGTGTGTGTGTGTGTGTGTGTGTGTGTGTGTGTGTGTGTGTGTGTGTGTGTGTGTGTGTGTGTGTGTGAGAGAGAGAGAGAGAAAGTGAAGAGTGAGGGTAATCAGGCAATCCCTGGCAGCAGCAACATCAGTTAAGAGGTCTGTGTACCTCTCATACCTCTTCCTACAAGAAATCTAGACAGAGCCACAAATATCGGGGAAACAAAGGACCAAATAGAAGGACAGATTTTAAATATTGCTCTTATAAACTTAGAAAGTTGCTAGAATAACAGTGTTTCCATTACCATTTATTTTCTGAAGGATATGAAGTCTGAAAACCCAAATCTCTGTCATTATTTTTATTTATTTAACATTTGTTAACCGTGAAAGTCCAACTTGGAACAAAGCCAATTTTCAGCAGAGGCCTAGGGAGAAACACTCCAAATGCATGTCTTTGAACGTGGGAGGAAACCAGCACCCAGAGGAAACCAACACGAATGCAGGGAGGACATACAGACTCTGCACAGAAGGCACTCCAGCCGAGAATCGAACTGGAGAACCTCTTGATGTGAGGCGACAATGCTACCGCTGCACCACTGTGCCTCCCAAGTGAATTTGATTCCCAGTGATTTTACAGAACACTACAAATTCTATGAGGAATGGACCAGCTGTATGAGACAAAAATTTGAACGGGTGAGAGGTATGCTCTCGACTCTTAGCTCAAGATAACTGCATAAGCCTAAAATAAAGGGGGGGTGGAGGCTTAAAATAGAAAAGGATTTTAATTATTGCTCTTATAAAATTACAAACTTGCTTAAATAAAGGATTTTTGTTAGCATGAATTTTCTGAAGAAAATAAAAGTCTGAAACTCAAATGTATGTCATTATTTGGTAATGTCAGTCTGCAATGACTGCCAACAAACCAAAAGGGACCAAAAAAATAAAGTAAATACCTGGATATGTTTTTAAGTGTCATATTTTGGATGTAAAATGTTTCCTCCAACACCATTAACATTTATTACAGCAAGTCTGGAACATTAGGTGTAGGAGCTATTTTACATCAAAAACATATAAAAAAATATGTAGTAGTAAAAAAATAATAAGTAAGTAAAACACAACAATTTTACAGACACCCCATTCTCTAAGAGTAATAATCCCCTCTAGGGTGTGTGTTTCTGTGGAAATAACACCCTTCCAGGGGTGTAGTGGCCCTCCGTCTGTGGCATTGGGCCACAGAACACCCCTGGGTGGGCGTTATTTCCACAATAATACACACTCTGTTCGACATTATTGCTTGCTTAATGCTCTAGCTGAAAGCTGCTTATGTCTAGTTAGGACTGAGTGTTGTTTTTATGTTGTAAGGCTGCATACATAGTATCAATTTTCTCACCATTCCTTGCTCACTGTACTGTTTTGAACAGTCATACTCTATGCTGTTAAGTGACATCTTGATCGATAACTGTGTGACTTCTTACTCTGGCCTAGTATAAATGTTTTCTGTACCATGCTGCTTCATGATTTTGATCCTTTGTAAATTAGTCACTTGTTTTCAGATGCTGTAATCGTAGGCTCATACTAACAGATGTTGAATACGTATATGGTTTAGTTGTACACATCTTTTCACATATGTGCAGTGACAAGTGTCTAAGGTCATAGCAGATATAAAGAAAACCACATATAATGATAAGCTAGCAAAACTGCATTCCCACCTTTATTCTCATTTGCTTTTTTGTTTCTTTTCAGATTCCAAATTTGTAGGCTCAGCCTACATTCAAGAGAGCCATTTACCAGGTAGCCTTGCTGATGATGATGACAAAATTTACTTCTTCTTCAGTGAGATAGGGAAGGAATATAACTTTTTTGAGAATATCATAGTTTCTCGGATTGCACGTGTCTGTAAGGTGAGAATGCTTTATGAAAAGTAAACTCTACTTGTAACATATAACAAATGTTTTGTATAGACCAGTGATGGCAAACCTTTTGGGCTCCATGTGTCAAAAGTTTGGAAAATGCATATTGTGACTCTGCTGGTGTGTCACCCCCACCTCTCCCCCGAACAAAAGAGAAACAATTCTTTACATATTCATTTATTTAAAAAAAATTACAGTGGTGCAGCGGTAGCGTTGTTGCCTCACAGCAAGAGGTTATCCCGTTCAATTCACGGCTGGAGTGCGGGGAGTGCCTTCTGTGTGGAGTCTGCATGTCCTCCCCGCGGTTGGGTGGGCGTTCAAAAGACATGCGTAAATGGGCGTGCCTTCGTTGAAGGTTGAACGTTGAGCTGCCACCTCAACATTTGTGAAAAATATACTGCTAATCATTAGCGGACCACAGTTCCGCTGTGGCAACCACTAACCGGGAAAAGCCGAAAGACAAACAACAACAGTCCAATCATGTGTGCTGCTATGTATTATAAAATTAAAAGAAAAATCAGTGACTTACAACAGAGAAAACGATATGCTCACTGATAATTAATAGTGCACCAAAAAATTACCCTACTTTTAATAGGAATTTTAAATTGAACTGAAAAAATATGGAACACATTGTATTTGATTTGATTATCAATTAATGACTTTTTTGTTGCTGAGTTTTACTAGACAAGCACAGGGTCACATATTTCTTGTATTTTTATTCATTCAGTTTCTTTGCGTTGGCGTTGGTGAAAATGTCGTGGCTTGTCAGGTTCGCCATCACTGGTATAGACAAATATGTACAATACAGGTAGAGAAACACAACTGCAGATTTGCAAACAATATTTTGAATGCATGTACAAATGTACAGAATTTGTCAGTGACATCTTCATTCACTTGTAGGTTTACAGTGTATAGTGGTAAGTAAATGCTTTGTGCTTTACAGCTGCCACTACAAATATATTCAGGAATATTGCACTTGTTAAAAATAGCACAATATTTACAATGCAGCTTTTAATGTCAAGGTAGAAAAAAGCAATTAAATGTATATTGAGAAGGGGAAATGACTATAGCATGAATATTATATACAGTGTCAATATTGTGGCAATGTGCTAGAAATTTTAATTTTCCTTTATATGCTTAACTCTTTTCTTTATAGCAGGTACAGGCACCTTCTGTAAAGATCATGTCTAAAGGTATGAAACAGCCTTTTGTTTTTGTATAAAAAATGTGTTCACATGCATCATTATCCATTCAAACACATTTTTATATATAAAAAAAAAAAGTTGTTTTGCAGCTGTTTGCAAATAAAACCTTTTAAAATTTTGCTTCTGAGCACTGAAGATATCCTTCAGCATAAAAACAATGGCTATCTCTCCTCTGCTACTTTCCTAGACCGATCTAAAGCATTTGACATGGTCCCACACAAACAACGTATCTCTGTCCTCAATAACCTATCCTTCTCACAATCAGTCACCAACTGGTTTCAGAGTTACCTGTCTGACCGCCAACAGTCCGTTGTATGGCAGAATGACATATCTCCCCAACTACCTGTCTCTATAGGGGTTCCCCAAGGATCCATCCTTGGACCGCTACTCTTCTCTGTTTACACCAATAATCTAGCCTCTGCCACCAAACATGGCACACTCATACAATACGCAGATGACTCTACCATCATCTGCTCAGCCCAGTCCCTACCAAAACTGCAAAAAGTCACACAGGAAGCCTTTTCCTCTGTTGACACATGGTTATCCGATGCCCAATTAATACTCAACCCAAACGAAACTAAACTACTCATCTTCCAACCCGCCAAACATACTCAAAACAACTCTCACTTTAACATCACAGCAAAAGACAACACCACTATATACCCAACTGAACACACCAAATTGCTGGGAGTGGAAATAGACAATAAACTAAAATTTGACATTCACATATCCATGACCATAAAAAAAGTCCACAAAAAACTAGGAGCGTTATACAGAAATAAGCAATTTCTCACCAAAGCAGCAAAGATTTCAATAGCAAATTTCCACCTTATCCCCACCCTACTTTATGCCTCTCCAATATATACCAACCTAAGGCAATGTGATCTAAACGAGCTAGAGACCTGCTACAACAAAATCGCCAAATTTGCCACAGGGGCATCCTACCGTAGTCACCACTGTCTCTCACTTGCTGAACTGGGCTGGCTTGAACTGCCTCCCCTCCGTCAGTGGTATCAACTCTCACTTGCCCACAAACTAGTAAACCATCCACTAAATGTCCCATCCCTCCAGAATCTACTTCAACCCTATCGCACCACCAGACCACTAAGATCCAGCAACAAAAATCACTTGCAGATCACTAAAGCCAATAACTCTGCTGGTGAAGCACTATTCTCTTGCACCATAGCCAAATTATGGAACTCCCTCCCACCCACAGTTACCTCCGTAGCATCATGCACCCACTTCAAAACTTTACTAAAAGCGCACCTAAAAACATGCTGGCTATGCCCTTGCAACTCCCACTATATCATCCTCCCCATCCATCCACTACCTTTCTTTCCACTCCACTAACTACCTTGATTATAGCAAGCTCAGATGCTCATAAGCCTAGTACTTATTATACAGCAGGAACTTCTTATTGTAACATTTGTTAATGTCTATTATGTACTTCACAGATAAAGATTCTAGTTGTCTATTGATGTACTATGTTCTTTATCTGTAAATATGTTGTAAGTAATTGCTATGTTAAATTGTTAATCGCTATGTAATCCAATGCAACTACTGTCTGTTTATTTAACTGTGGAGCTTTTCTCCCCGGGCCTCCGCTCAAAATGGACCTATGTCCAGTCGGACACTCCCGGTCAACAAATTTAAATAAATAAATAAATAAATAAATGTTTACAGCATGAATATTCATGGATGGACAAGCGGTGCTTATGTCACTTTGGGTTCCATTTGTAATTACGCTCGATTAGCATCGATAAGTACTTCTTATATAATTGCAAAACTGTTAAAATTAACAGTAACAGTGATCATTATTTTTTTGCCAAGCTGTTAATTAAACAGTTTGGCAATTACATAACTAATTTACAGGTACCTACCTATGCTAATCCAGCATAATTAGAGCTAGAACCCAAAATGACGTAAGCACTGCCTGCCCACCCACCCACGAATATTCATGCCTTAAACACGGATCGATAAATTTTGTTTTCTGTATTCGAAGGCAATCTTTTAAACTTTTATATATTTTTTAAAGATTGCAAAAAACTGTTTTCTTAAAAAGGAAAAGTTCATTTTGCCCATTCAAATATGATCTTTTAGAAGGAACTCTCACCTTGCTAAATGCACCTTTTCCTCTAACAGGTGATTGCAAACTCCCCTTAAGCAGGCAGCAGGAAGAGCTTTGAAATTCTTGGACCTCTCTACTGTCAGTAGAAAATTTGGTATGCAAATAAAAAATAAATCAAACAACAAAATATATAAGTAGAACATCATTTGAATTTCTGTTACCAGTACTCATTTTCTCTCAGCCTGATAGTCGGTTACCTCTTTCCGGTCTTGGCAGGTATAGATGTGCTGCACTCAGTCCTACTACTAGCAGTGATCAGTGACCTCCCCACCTGATTCTGTAGTGGAGATACATTTTGACATCCAGGAGGCCTTAAAAGCTTCCCCTGCCTCAGGCCACTTTCATTATAGTGGTGCTCATGTCCTTTGTAGACCATCAAGCCTTTTAGTTATCTAATGTTCACTTACCCTACCTTATTGTTAGCAGATGTCCCCACTTTCCTTATCCTTTCATTGGTCAGTGTCCTCTGTGCTCTCAGAACTCACATACACATACTCTGGCAGTGACTGGATTATCCATATACCTATTCTTCTCACCCATCTGGCAGTAGTTGAATTTTATTTCCATGCCCTACTCTTAGTTTGGCGGCCTTTGGGTTACCCCACTCTTCAGAAGCCTGGTGTGCTACTAAAGTCAGCTAAAGTCCATTAGTAGTGTGCTGCTGAGGTTCATAATACTTCTCTTATATAACCGCCTTTCAGGATAGAGTAGGGTAATTGTTTTACAAGACAGTAATGGCCATCCAGCACTGCACTGCACTGCACTGTACTATTCTTGACTGAACACCTCCAAATTCCACAACTGCAGACATGCTGAAACCCTCATTTGGGCTGTCAGCATTGTGAAGCCATTCGGAGTCCACAGGGATAGTAACTTCTCCTGTTACTGAAGACATGAATCAGCTATCCAGTTCTATTTTGACATCCTGAGTAGGTAGAAGCCTTCATTAACATTTCCTATAATAAGTAAGCAGTGTATTAATTTAGAAGGTAGGTAGGACAGTAAGGCATAAAATAGAACAGGGACAACAGTCCATTTAGATTATTAACATATTCTAATTCAGGATGAGGTACAGTTCAACAGCAGTGACTAGATTATGGCACATCTTAAAACAGCCTTACTTATCTTGGAATATAGACTTTAACCATATATTGACAGTATAATTGTAACCTGTGCCATCAGTTCACTGTGACAGCTACTGGACTTTTAAGCGTTTAATGGGCATTTTAAGTCCTTAGGCTTAATAAAAAAATGCTGTCTACACATTTAGCACTTGCATGTCCTGGTTTGTGATCTCAGAAGGCAGCACATATTTTCTTTGTAGTCTCTTCCATATCTTGCCCTATCTTTTGTCTTCTTTTTTTTCACCTTATTTTCCAAGCTCTTATTTTGTCCTGTTATCCTGTATTCAGCATCAGTGGCAGCTGGTGACTTCAATCAAGGGGGGGGGGGGGCTGCAGGAGACAGCTAAATGGGTGTGGCCAATGGGAGGGTGTGGCCAACTAGAAGTGGGTGGAGCTATGATAAAAAAGGTAAAAACTGGGACTTTAATTAAATACGCTGTCCTGGGTGCCACTGCCAAACCATCATTATGAGAGTCCAATCAAGACAAAATGAATTGTAGAAGAAAAAAATATTTCAATGCATTGGCTACATGACAGCTTACTTAATATCCAGATGGAAACAAAATGGTTGCGAGGCATGAAAAAATAAATTACTTTTTAAATACATTACTGGAATGCCAGTCAAAATCAAGTATAAAAAAACAAGCAGCACTCAACTCAAACCACTTCTCCTTGCACTGCAGTTCTAATTATAATTTATATTCAGCTTTATAAAAGTACCAAGTAATATGCTGAAAGTAGCAATCTCTGTGATATCCTCACTTGTAAAAATGTTTCTTATCCAAAAAGACCTGCTGCCTGACAACAACTATCTACTTGTTTCATGGGGAAAACATGATCAAAGTAAAAAAATGAACAGCAAACAAGAAACAAGCTCAAGATAAATTGCTTAAAGGATTGCTGCACAGGTTATGGACCATGCATGATAGATTCTGTTTAGTTTATGGGTAAAGCCTGGAAAGATGACTGCAAGTCTCGAAAAATGTAATGAGCTTCTTAAAATACTGTAATACTTTTATTACAAATACTGTCATATGTATTTCAATACCAAAGGCTTCTATGCTGTCTAGTTATGTAAACATTCTCTGCATGGCAACAACAAAAAGGATTTAAATGTTGGTAGTTCTGTAACAGTATGCTTATTAAAGCTTACTTGCATCTTACAGTCTCAGACAAGCTTACCTGATGGTCATTAAAGCATTGCTACTTAAACACAGAGCAACAGGCACTGCAACGACATGCATTTTCTGAATAAGAAGAAGCATAAATAAACAGTATATAAATATGACAGAAAACATTCTGCAAAATCAAGGACAGATGAAAAGCCACTGTAGTACTTGTGTCTACCTTGGATTGGGGGATACTCTGCACACTTACACTGCATAACTGCTCCTTGCCTTGCTTGGACACATCCAGAGTCACTACGTGGGGGAGTGGGGAGCAACAAGTATGTCACAATTTGAAATGTCTCCGGCTGACGTTGATGACCCTGACACATTTGTCATACCTCTGAGCCACAGAGCAAGAAATCTGGAAACAGCCATAAACAGAAGTGGGACAAAGGCCCAAAAATAAGGACAATTTTTAAATATTGCTCTTATAAACTTAAAACGATAATAGAATAGTAGGTCTTGTATTAGTATGAGTTTTCTGAAGGGTATGAAATCTGAAACCCAAATGTCTGTCATTATTTTCTAACTTCACTCTTTAATGATTTGCCACTAATTTGACAGAAAACCACAATTTTATGAAAAATGGACCAAAAATGTGATGCAAAAATATAAAATAGCCACACAGTACAGCTGGGAACCTGTCAAAGAAGGGACACTTTTTTAATATTAGTACTGTTAACTTGAGCAGCTGACAAAATAAGAGATTCTACATGCATTTCTGAAATTAAAAGTAATCTATAACTCTGATCATTACAATTATTTATTAATTATAAACCCTCCACACTTTCTTCCAAATTTGCCATTTTGCGGAGGGATTATTAGGGGCAGAGCAACATTTTGAGCCAAAATCGGGGACAGCTGAGAGGTTTGGATATACCTAATTCTATAAAGTGATTTATTTGCAAGTACCTCTCATCCTCTTAATGCAGAATATCTGGACAAGGCCAAATATATTGGGGGAACATACAAACAGTACTAAAAATTGCTCTTGTATAAAATTAGACAGTTGACAGAACAACAGGTCTTGCTTTAGCATGCATTTTTCTGAAGAGTATGAAGTCTGAAACTCAATGTCTGTCATTATTTAGTGACTTCATTCCTAAATGATTTGCCAGAAAACCACAAATTTTATGAGGAACAAACCAAAAATAAGAAGCAAAAATCTGTTCATTCTGCAAAAATCTGGATAGTTAAGAGGTATAGTTCAGCTGTCTGAGTTTGCCACCCTCACCCCCCTCACAAAATCATGGTCGAATGGGGCCTCCCCCTGCAGCTATTCCAATGTCCCATTGCTTGGCTATTTTGCCCCATTTACCATAAACACTATAATGTGCATACTGGTTTACTTCTACGACAATTTGGATTTCATTTAAATGTTTTATTTTACATTTTACAGCACAAACACTAATAGATATCTGCTAAACTATGCAATGTAGTCTCACAATGAAAATAGACTTAGCATTAAAAATTCTCTGCCCTTGAAACTCATGTTCATTGAAACAGCATTGAAACCCACATTCAAAGAAAACACATATGGCCAGTGGCAGATAAAGATTAACTTTGGGCTGTTTTTAAATCATAGGCCCCTTACACTGGAAACATACATGTGTTCTTTGATACACCTTCCTGACTGTATTAAATTATATTCCTTGTATAATACAGTACAGCTGTTAGAGGGTGTTTTAAATGTATTGTTTTAAACATTTTTCAGTAAACAGTGAAACAAAATGCATGCAGCAGTAATGATAAAGCTGCCCAGTTCAGAACATTTCCATCATAAAAGTCTTCTCAAACTTCTACAGTCTTCCAGTATCAGTAAATATGCACAATCTCTGCAGAAGTAATAGTCATCTAAATAATTCCACATTAAAGAGATCTGTAACTATTGAAGAGGTTGCTGCTAGCAAACAACTTTATATTTCATTGTTTCATCTACAAATAAAGTGCCTGTTGCCGTTGAGGAATAAATTGCCTATGTTACATTAAAAAATGATAAGCTAGTAATATTGCAATAGGGAATGGATGGCAAACTGATAACAGGTTCATTGTTACTAAGTATGTCTGCCAAAGAGGACATTCTCAGGACTGCAGCATCCACCCCCTTTAAAAGTATCAACACAGTACAGTATCAGCAATGCATCTATATACTGCGGGAGTAGAACCCACAGCTTTCTGCATCAAAAGCAAGTACGCTACCTGTTGTGCTATTAACAATACATGCAGACTCAGCATAAGCAGCATTAAACTTCTCTTCAAGCTCTCTGCTCCTTGTAAAATCCACCCAACACTCAACTGTATCTCTCAAATTTGAAGCACAAGAAATCTGGAAAAGAAAATTTATTGGAGGGGGGACAAAAGCCCAAAAACTAGGGACATGTTTTAAACATTGCTTGTATAATCTTGGAAAGTTGCTAGAATAAAATGCTGTTACCACCATGCATTTCACTGCCAAGTCTTGAACCCTGGACCCTGTGCACTACAGTCAGAGCAATATATCACTATGCCAGATCAGCGGTTTCTTGAAAGACAGGTAGACTGAAACTTAAATGGCTATCATTTAGAGAATTCAATTCTCACCATAGCTCTCAACCTCTTAGCACAAAACGCCTAGACAAAGCCAATAATGGGGGAATACAACTCCCAGACATATTCAGTGAATTCAGTTCTCAACATAACTCGCAACCTCTCAGCACAAAAAACCTGAACAAAGCCAGTAATGGGGGAATACAGCCCCAAAATAGGGATACATTTCAAATATTGATCTTATAAACAGAAAATTGCTAGAATAAAATGTTTTGTGTTACCATGTACTTTCTGAAGAATATGAAGTCTGAGATTCAAATGCCTGTTATTATTTAGTGAATTCAAAATCTAGAAAACCACAGATTTCACAAGAACAAAAATATGAGGCAATAATTTCACAAGTGGTGGTGGGTAGGGAATTCAAGCTGTTGCTATTTCCTGAGTTCTCTCTATCCACCAGGTATAATTAGCTGGGACTTGTGTTTGTTTTCTTTATTTCTTTTTTACAGCTGGTTTTATTTTTGTTCTTTCTTTTTTACAGCTGAGGGGCTGCAGTCCTGCAGCCCAATAGCACGAGCCTCCCCTGTTCAGCATGTTCTGCTATATTTCTTGTTTGCTTACATACTTGCAAATTTTGTTTTCTTACAGTATCTTCTTGTTCCATTTCCGCTACTGATTGTTTATCTTTCAGTCTTTGGTCTTTCCATCCCTTGACCATGCTTCCTTCCCTCATCCTAGCTGTATCTTAGTTATCAATGTTGAGATGACTGCTTTTACTATATGGGCAGTCATGATACAGAAATGCCTGGTTTTTAAACATTTGACTAGGGAGAGATTTTCCCTGTTTGTTAGAAGAATAACCCTTTCTGGACATTAAAGATTTCATTAGTTCTGATATTAGCTACTGTTTTACCCCTTAAAATCCAGTTTTTATCCTTTGTCCCAAGCAGTCATCCTGTTTCTGAAACAGCAAACTGCAGTAGAATAACCCAGTAATATAGATGATATGCATGGCAGATGTCTTGCATGTTTTGGGGTTAGATAATCTGAAGGCTATTATTCTAATGTTGTATTGAGCTGCAAAGCAGTATCTGATTTGGTTTGCGTGTTTACCTATTGCATTAATCAAATAAGTCATGCAGGAACTGAGGCAGAGAAGGGACATAATGCCTTTCTGTTGTGCCACAGTGTAATCCTGGTGGACTAGTACTTCTGATAAAGAAGTCTGTCATGGTACATGTAGCTTTGGTAAGTAATAGACGTTATAAGCAATAAGTGCAACTTCTTAAATTTTGGTCTCCACTAAAAATAGGCAATAGGCCTAGTAGGACTAACCCTGTAAACAAAATGTAAATAAATAAAATAAATTATGGGACTGTTTCTCCTCCCTTATTTTCTAAGCAACTGCATATACTCATCCTCATGTATGATATTGTCCCCTGTTGCTTATACTTAACTTTTTCTGTCTTTCTCCTATCCTGTTTTTGTCTTTTGACCTTCCACCATGCTGTTTGAAAATACACTTTCTCATCCTGTATAGTCAAATTCATTTTTTTCTCTGATTGGTGTAAATAAATGCTAGGCTAATTGCCTTATCTTGTATGGTGTGACTGGTGCGCTACACAATTGCACAAGACTCCATCTGTTCATGCAGGTTAAACAGTTTATGCACAGTACTTTTGGTTTTGCCAGCAGATTAATAGCTGAGATGTCTGCACCCCTGCTTAGAGAGTGGAAAACAAGGAAGTTTTCTTGTGCTGCACCTTATGTTGACATGTAGTCAAGTTCAGCTTCCTACATTACAGCTTATAATATATGAAGTTCTGCAGAGTTTGGTGTTTTGGTGCCTATAATGTGTGTCAACAGATACTTGGAAGGTTTATTGTTTCACTCAGCCACATATTAACCGCTGCCACTCTGCATTTATCTTCCTCTAGCTTCCTGGTATTGCTGTGACAAATTGCTTCCAGATGGTGCATCCATTACCAGTCTGTCTGTCAGAGGTCATCCCATTAATGGGTTGCCTTGAGTTACATTTGCTTAACATTAAATAAGCATGCACCTCATGGCCTGTCAACTGGTTATTCTTTGCCACAGATAAGAATGCATTGGCTGCTTTAACTAATTGACATTGTCTTCTTTACTTTTGTTGTTCCATCAGGCTTCAGGGTATCTTACCTTTTCTTTGTTCTGTGCTTGCCATTGTACATTATCACATCAGCATGGTAAGAAAGAATTTTGGGTTGACAGCAACTTGTCTGAGCCCTTTGAAAAGGGTAACCTATGGGTGGGCAAAGACTGAGCTCTTGAGCATCATTTGCTCGAAGTTCAACCCACCAAGGGCTGTCAGTGAGTTGTGCCAGTAGTAGTGCCTTTTTGGGGGTACATTTCCTCTTCTTTGAGTTGGTGCAACTGTGGAGTTGGTATATATTACATGGGGAGGTTTGCCCCCTGAAAAAAAACATTTAGACAAGTATTTTTTTCTCTTTTTTGGGCGGAATGCAGTTTGGGGATTTTGATCCTTGGCATATTGAACTTCATCGTCTCATAGTGGAAGCTTTTGAAAAACAACCAACTCAGGGCCACACTGCTAACTTCTGAGCAACTACTGTAACCACAGGCTGCATTACTTCTGCAGCTACATAGCCAATTTCTGAACCTTAAAAAAATGTCATGTGTAAATTGTCACTTACTATAGCAATACTAAATGCAAAGTCCAAAAACAAGAAGGAAAACTTAGACTAGATTTATTACAAATGTATCAAAGGCAATTATCCAAAAGGACTTCTGCAGGCATCTTTGGTGTATTTTGATTGTAATGTATCTGGAAGTGATGTAGGTGTTCTAAGCAATTATTTTATGTCTGAAGAAGCCTTGCTGCAATAAGTGATGTGCTGTGATTGCAATAAGTTTGGTTTAAGTCACTCATCATGTTTTTATCGGTTATATATTTTTTTGTAAATCAGGAAATCTGTTGACAATGCAGTGGCACTCCATTCTGCTGTGTACCTTGAAAGGTGCCCCTTGTGATTCCCCATGGTGTTATTGTGGCAGGCCCTTTGCTTCCATTTATCCTGTGGGTGATTTCAGCATCAGAATTAGCATAACAGGTAACCATTTGAAACCTCAGGACCTGCTTGAGTGAGTCCCCAAACATGGAGATTGGATGGCTGAAAAATGGACTTATTACATATACCAAGTCCAAGATGGCCATTTCCCAGAATATTCCCTTTTTGCTGAGGTATGGCAATCTTGGAGTTGGTATATCTAAGTTCGGGGGGAGGGAGGCTTGCCCTCACATCAGAGATGTGCAGGGGGGCTTGCACCCTGCAAAAATGAAGTTTAAAGGAAAATAGTGATGTTGGAGATTCGTTGTTCTCCTGGTTTTCTGATCATTTTTTTCTGGTTTGTTGGCACTCCCCATTTCGAGTGGCAACATTTCAATAGGGGACCTGTGTGAGACTTATTTTTTTATTGGTTAGCTTGGTAGATGAATAGGTCCTGAGCCCTTTTCAGTCCCAATCTGGACTAGAAGCCACATGTATCAAATTCAGTCTTAACAATTAGAAAAATAGCATAAAGTCAATACAGACTGTACATCAGTATCTACAAGTAATATACAGACCTTAGCAGGTAATCATTCATTATACAGTTACATGCCTAATCCAGCAAAGTATTACAAGGAAACTGGGGACTGTCTTGGCATTTAGTAAGTGCAAGGCATTGAAACTTGGTCACCAGCTCATTGTAAGGCATACACACACACACACACACACACACACACACACACACACACGCAGACACACACGTAAACGTATAATTGTTAATGTTAGACAACCCATATATTATCATTCTAGATGTGATCACAAAGAAGAAAAATGCACTGATGAAGATGATACAGTGTAATTCATATCCCTGCACCTTTAAGATTTCTAGTAGTCAGCTAGGTATAACCATCGGTTTTGAACTAAATTGTGTTAAGAGCTTGTTTTAATGTATACTAGAAGAAAATTACAGGAAGATGGTTCTACCTTTCCAAAGGCTTTCTCCCCACCTCCTACACAGTCTGCACCAAACCATGTTACTTCTCCTGCAGTAGAGGGTGTTTGCTCGGAGATTCCCCCACAGAATACCGTTATGTGTAGTATGTTATTTAATATGTGCTTAGACATGAAAGACATTGCTGGAGAAGTGAGATGCTAACATTTGACATTTGGAGGCATATATATATATATATATATATATATATATATATATATATATATATATATATATATATATGTATATATATATATATTACAAATGCCCTGATTATCATTTCCTTTTCAGGAATAATCTACAGTTAACCACATTTGCTTAGCATTAAATAAAATGTCTAACACACACATTTAATTATGCATCTGTTCACTAACAATTGCCATATAATGCATTACCTTTTTTTGCAGGGAACAAGGTCCCTCTATGTTCCAGTGGGGAGAGGTAGGCTCCCACACTCCTGATCTCTATATATGCTGACTCCAGGGTCATGCCAGCTGTTTTTTTCCACTTAGCATGTTGCTAAGCAGAAGTTCATGAAACGTTTTAGATTACTCTTTCCGCACCATGTCCCTGCCTGCACATGTAGATTTATGACTGCTTGTAGTCCTGTCTTTTCCTTGTCTTTCTTACCACTCTTTCAATTTTAAGTGCATTATCAAAAGATAGTAGAATTATGACATTCTTAGCAGTGCGACAGATAATTTGTGTCCAAGACCTTGACAGTCATAATTAGCAGCAAAACACACTGCAAGCAAACATTTCCCACATTGCATCCTTAAACAGTACTCAAAGCTGGATGTAAGTAACATAAATAATTTGTATTCCAAGTATGGGAATGTTTAGGAGTCCAGCCTACAGAACAGTTTCCACCTCTGCTTTCTGCCATGCCCAGAATATTATTCTTTTCACTGTCTTCTCCCCTTACACTGTTCTGATTCCTTTCTTTTCTTACTTAGAATCAGTCCTGTTTTCTAACACTTTTCCAGAAATGCAGCCTGTTGTATGGGTTTCACTTTGCATGCTAAGCTATCTGTTTCCATAGAAACAGAGGGCACTGCAAATTAATTTTATTTTGTGATACTTTGTGCATCTGGGAGCAGATTATTTTGAGTGCAATCATTTTCTTCACTGGATTATGCATGACATAGCCCAGGGTAACGGGCACACATACACACACACACACACACACACATACATATATGTGTGTGTGTGTATATATATATATATATATATATATATATATATATATATATATATATATATATATATATATAGTGTGTGTGTGTGTGTGTGTGTATGTGCTCGCTTACATAGATACCATATAGAGAAGAATGTCTAATGCTTTGCTTTCACACCCATCTGCCACCTTCAGCAAATAACTTGTTTTAATGATCTTGTTAATGTATAATTTGTCTAATTAATTAAGGACTGAAATAGTATGTCTATCCTAAAACACAGTACTTAATGACTGCAAATCTTTCTGAAGTGTCGTTTTCTCAGTTTAAGGCATGGTTTCTGGAACTGAAAAAAAAAGTTCTTTTGCAAGTGGTTTTCAAATGTTGAGGCCAGCTTTCCTGGGGAGTACAAGAGGGTTTCAGAGTAGAACCAAACAAGTCTGAAAATGTTATATATTAGTTATTGTGTAATAAAACAGTCAATGAATGTGTGTACATGCCTGCAAATCTATAGTACAGAAATAATATACTCAGCCAGATCTCCAGTATTTCAGATGTTTGTGCATTTTGAACATTTATGAGATAGGGTCACTATGTTTCTGTGCAGTTTAGGGTGTGTTTTTTTTTCTTTTGCTTATATGGAGAGGCCAAAAGTACTTCTATGTTTTGAGGGAGGCTTGCTGTGAAAAAGTGTTGAGAACCCAAGCTCACTGCAAAAAATGTGTTTCTCTTATTTTTTTTAGTCCACAATATAAGGGATAATAGCCAGGCATAGGTTCATGGCAGCGTCCACATCCATTTTGGAGAATGCTAGGTGTAAACGATAAACTCATGACTGTAGTGTAAGAGCTGGTCTGATACTACAGAAACAGGGTGTTCACCCAGGTTATGAGCAACCCTGATTCCGCTGATATCCAGACGGAGGAATGGTCACTGGATTGGAGGGCCTGGATTGAATGACTGCAGACCAGTTCTCTGCTGCTGGGGTGAGAATGTGTTTTCAGATGCTGCACTTATTACACCCCTTGTGGATGTCTAGGGAACCACCAGTTAGCACTTTTACTTCAGAACAGGAGCAAAACATAGGAGCTGTGGCAAGATTGTGTGAGCCTTCACTTAACTTCTGTTATACATAGACACCCTGTGGCATGTTGGAGAGCATATGTAAAATATTAGTACTCACATGGTAATGAATTGTCCAGCTCCTCTTTTAAGACTCAGCTGCTGAAAGTCAGACTAGGTTAAATGCTAAACAACCGGGAAAATGGATTAGTGAGGGAGGTGACCTCACTTCTGTGATTACTGGGGCTGCCACTCCCAAAAAGTTAAAAAAGAAGTGGAGATTGATAGGCAATAGCTGCCCCCCCCAAAAAAAAAAATCAAAGGGCTTACAGCATAGTTCTAGTGGTTCTATTGACTTGATATAAGCAAAATGACATGAGAACTGAGGGAGACCTGCATAATCTGATTATGAGGAAAGGCAAAGGCCAATAGGCATGTATATACCTGAGGAAAAAAGGGAAGGCAAGTTGTGATGTAGCTGAATAAAGTAGTAATGAGAGGCTGACTGGGGTGGAAGTGAAATAAAAAAGACAGCATTGGCAGAAGTGGCCATCTGTGGCAGATGGATGCAGGGATGAACTCGACAGTTCCTCGTAGCGAGGGTGGTATACTTCTAGAATTCCTTGTTAGCTATACTAATGCAAATTAAGGCTAATGAAGTTTTCAAATGAGCAGATGGAGCAGGTAGAGGAAAGCAAGAAGGTGCTAAGGAGAGGGGCTAACCACATATGTCAGCTGAACAAGATAGACTAGGTCTGTTTGTTTGGGTAATTTTCATTTGTCAGAAAAGTAAGGAATAATGTCCAACAATGCACTAAGCTCATCCATAATAGTATAGCATTGATCTCAAGGGTATGATCAATACATTGCCAGACAACTTAGTGTTAATTTTACCCTACCTACCCACATTGTTAACTCCACTATCCCTAAAACGTTATTTTCCCTTGAAATCACTTTGGAACAAGTCTTAGAATCCCTGTCAAAGGCTGTAAATAATACTTACATCAGACCAGACAACATACCAGGTTACATTCTCATCAGTGCCAAGTATAAACTATCTTAGCCTCTACCTAAACTGCTCAACTTCAGCCTGTCTACATGGTTTGGTCCTGATGCCTGCAGAATAGCCAGTGTCATTTTCCTACACAAAGATGGCCACTCTACAGTCCCAAGTAATTGTAAGTTCATCAGCCTCACTAGCATTATATGCAAAGCCAGGGAGCATATCATAGAGAATTTATATATGCAGACATATTTAATTTAATTGAACTAGATCCCATTTAATTTAGTTTTGTAAAGGGCAGGCCCTGCTTCCCGAACCTAGTAAGCTTCTTTAAAAAATTTGCAGAAGCTGTAGAGAGTGGTCATTTTCTGCATACTATTTATCTTGGCATGGCCAAGGGTTTTGATACTATTCCCATTGCTGTAATTATTGAAAAATTAGACAAACTTAGTGTAAGCCAGTACACTGCCCTCTGGATTTCAAGTCAGCTATCCCACAGATCCCAGGTTGTGAAAGTTACTGGTACACTCTCTGAATGTAAAATTGTAACATATGAGATACCATAAGGATCTTTGTGCACCCTCCTGTTTGATAGTTATTTAGCAGACATCCAAGCCAATATCCCAGACGTGGTTGACCAAGTCTGCTAATGACTGCAAGCTGGGTACTGTTATCTGTTCAACCACCAATTCTAAACAGCACCAGCAAGGTCTGGAATATGCACATACAGTAATTGGTGTATTGAAAACAGACTAAATTTAAATGTAAAAGAAAAAGTGCAACATAGCATCCTGAAGAAATGTTGCTCCACCTCATATTTTATAGATGTTGCTCCTCTTCAAACAATCAGAGATGGTCATAAAAGACTCTGGTACTTACGTGTACAACTCTGTTTCATTTGATCGGTATGTTTCCACCATAGTCAAGAAATTCTTCTGTCTGGCCCAGTTAATTACCAACAGAATATCTTTAAAGCCAAAGAAGTCATTTTAACTCTGTATTCTTCCCTAATCACACCCATAATTTATACATTGCCCCTTTTGTATGTACAAATCCAAGCATATTGCTCAACTGGAAAGGCCCCAAATGTTTCTAACCAAGAAAGTTAAAGTTCTTAAGTCCTTCAACTGTCGCAAAAGATTAACATGACCGTCTTTATATTCAGTCATCTACCACCTGCTCTGAGGTGACCTGTGTCTGTGTGCACACACACACACACACACACACACACACACAGACACATACATATACATATCTTTGGCCAATTTATAGTGTCTAATCTACTTACTGCTTATCTTTGGAATGTGGGAGGAAGCCAGAGCACCAGGATAAAACCCACGCAAACACAAGGGAGCATGCAGTCTCTGCACAGAAGACACCCCAGCCAATAACTGAACTGGAGAGTCTCTTGCTGTGAAGTGACAATGCTACCTGCTATACCAGTGTGCCCTTATTTATTAGAGACCTAAAGTTTGCTAATTAGAAACCTGTAATAAAAGCAAGACTAAAAAAAATAAAAATAAAAATAAACAAGACATCCTGGAGTGAGGTTCCTAATACAGGGTAGAATAAGTTGCTACTATAGGTCAAAGTACTGTGCTGGCCACCGTTAAGGCTCGTCTTGATAACTGGATGGCTAGACACAAATTAATACCAAGTCTTTCATGTAAAGCCCTGCTTAGTTTGGGAGGTAAGCAGTATTAAGTACTTGACAATGGTGGTAAGAACCTTTAAGATGTCCTTCATGGATGCATCTGCAGTCATAACAAGTGGGTTGTCCTGTCGTCAGGCAGCCCTGCAGTCGGCCGGATTCCAAAGTCCGGGTCCGGCTTCGGCTGATGTCGCACTCCTCCCGACGTCATCTCTGTTGGTCTTCGGGTATATAAGCATCAGCCGACGCCATTTTCCCCAGTCTTTCTTGCCGCGTGGCGCCCGAAGCAGAAGCTGTTCGCAAGTGCCGGTCGGTCGGATCCAGAGATTACTTCTACCGAATACTACTTGGAAGACTTCTAAAGCTAAGTACCCCGTTGGGGACTCTTTCTTGCCTCAGCCGATGTCAGAAAAAGTTAACAATTGTTTAACCTGTGGAAACAAATACCTCATAAAGATTTCCACTCTTACTGTCTGCCTTGTTTAGGCCCAGCCCACGACGTAGCAGCCTGTTTGGCCTGTGCCTCTTTCAACCGACGAACGCTTAGGCGTCGGTCGGAGTTTGCAGAACAGTTTTTCGGTTCTGATTTTGCGTACATTATGCCGTCGGATCCTCCGACTACCCAATCTACCAAAAACGCAAAGATAAAGACCGACACTCGCGGTCCGCGGTTTCGGCCGAAACCACGGTAAAGCAAACCACGAGTGTCTCGGTTTCGGCCGAAACCGAGAAAACTGATCAAAGTACAGCTGAACCTATTCTTACAACTGAGGCCCCTGCTACAACTCTTGAATCGACCTCAGAAATTTTACCCACTACGGTGGTTGACTTATCAGACACCATCCCCTTGGATGTCTCTACCCCAGCACGTGGTGCTGCTAGGCCTCCAGCAGCCATGTCCATTAAGGCCTTCGCCAGGGCTAAAGCAGCCAAGACTACTAAAACAGTGCCTGTTAAACCCCCCACATCCAGGCCCTCTTCTAGTTCTCAAATGCTTTCTTTGGCAGAAGATTTAATCTCTTTAATTAGAGGATCTCAATCTCACCCAGACAGGGCCTCTCAGCCCCCAGAGAAGAGACCTAGGGCAGAGCCCCCTGAGCCAGTGTCTTCTGATGATTCTGCTGATGAATCAGACATAACTGACGAGCCAGAGGCTCCCTTCTCCAATTTTGAAGATTCTGATGCTGAAGAATCCATTCCAGCTGCTTCCCCACCAGAAGAATTCTCCTTTGGGGAAACCTTGCATGCCATGCGGGAACAGTTCCAATGGCAGCAACAGGATTTTTCAGACTCCAGAAAAAGACTTAGGACCTTTCTGCACCTCCCACAGCACAGGCCCTTAGCTATACCTCCTGTTCTCTCTGTGGTGGATGATGCTTTCAATGATGTTTGCTCCGCTCCAGATTCTTTACCCCCAGCCCCTGCCAAACCAGACAGATTTTACAGGGTGCCAGATACTCATCACCACCTTTACAAGGCCCCACTTGCAGACCCAGAAACTATATCCCAGGGTCCCAAGGCAGTAGCCGCGACCACAGCTAAAAACCCTATTCCTTCTGAAAGGGAAGCAAGGTCATTAGACAGATGGGGTAAAAAGGTCTACACTTCAGCTACTCTCTCAGCTAGAGCTTTAAACTGTCAGTTTCACATGATACAATACCAAGAGTTTATGCTTGATCAGTTAACTAAAAAACTAACCACTGATGAATTCCTTGATAAGAAATATGTATTAGAGATGGTAAATAACATACAACAGGTTAGCAACCATTCCTTAAAATGTGGCTATGATGCACTGGAGGCTTCATTTAGATCAGCCATGACAGGCACAGTGATAAGAAGGCATGCATGGCTAAAGGAACAAGCTTTACCAGATCATGTTAAAGCTAAGTTGCTAGATGCTCCTATGGACAAGACAAGTTTGTTTGGTACACCTGCCCAGCAGGTTATGAAGAAAATGGAAGAGAAGGCAAAATCTGTTCAAACTGTTAAAGATTTCTTGCAGGTTCAACCCCCAAGGTTTAGCAGGAACTGGCCTGCCAAAATTGGTCCTTTCCTGACTCCACAAAATTTCAAAGGGGCAGGAATAGACGTTCCAGAGGCAGAAACCAATCCAGAGGAGGTGCCTACAGAGGACGACAGTGGCAAGGTAACAACAGAGGCACAGACACAGCCACTGCTACTACATCAGCACAACCACAGTGACTTAATCCTAAATCCGCCTACCAGGGAACAAATAGCAGCTCCTCTAGGCGGAAAGTTAACCTTATTTTCAAAGAACTGGTACTACATAACAAAAGACAAGTGGATTTTACAAACCATAGATCAAGGTTACCGGTTTCACTTCCACACTTTACCAGTCAAAAGAGGAATGCCAAATCTACCTCCAAATCAAAAACAGAGGCTCTACGCCAGATAATGGAGTTAGCAAACATGAGAGCTGTGGAAAGAGTGCCAACAGCAGAACAAGGAAAGGGGTTCTATTCCAGACTATTCCTAGTTCCAAGAAAGGAAAAAGTTGGAGACCAATTCTCGACCTGTCCACCTTAAATACATACATCATTGTCCCAAAATTCAAAATGCTGACCCTACAGCAACTTCTTCCCATGCTGGGCAAGGAGTCTTGGCTGGTAACTCTAGATCTCAAGGAGGCATACCTGCACGTCCCCATTCGACCAATCTGCAGAAGATACCTCAGATTTCTTGCAGGATCAGAGCACTATCAATTCTCAGCATTGCCCTTTGGCTTATCTACTGCGCCCAGAGTATTCACAAAATGCCTGGCATCAGTAATTGCCCATTGCAGACTACAGGGAATTCAAATTTACCCATACCTGGACGACTGCCTGCTACAAGGGGACAACAAAAGCAAGCTGACAACAGATTTACAAAGGGTCATTTACTTGCTACAAGGACTGGGATACACAGTCAATTTACAAAAGTCAAGGCTGATACCATCCCAAACAAGGACATTCTTGGGCTGAATTGGACACAGTACAACAAATGGCATTCCTGACTACAGAAAAACAAAAGAACTTCCTCTTTACTTCTTGGCACTAACAAAACTGAACAAGTTAACAGCAAGAAAAGTTCTGCAGGCCTTGGGCTTCATGGCATCATGCATAATCTTGGTCCCATTTGCCAGACTACATATGAGGAAACTACAGTGGTACCTAAAGAATTTATGGTCCCAACACAGACACAGTCTAGAAACAGAAATCCCACTAATTCCATGCTTAAAACAGGAGTTCCTATGGTGGGCTCAGGCATGCCAGTCAAACCCAGGCCTACCCTTTCGCAGAGGTCAACCAAGCCAGACCATCACAACAGATGCTTCAGACCTAGGATGGGGGGCCCACATGCTGGACAAATGCGTGCAAGGATTGTGGACACAGGATCAACTTCACCTGCACATCAATCTAAAAGAAATGCTGGCAGTAAAACTGGCAATCCAAAAGTTCAAACCATTTCTCAAAGAGGGCCAGTTGATGATAAGGACAGACAACACCACAGTCATGTGGTACATCAACAAACAGGGAGGCACTCATTCATACCCCCTATGCAGAATGACCTTGGAGCTGTGGACCCTGGCACTCAGCTACAACATTCAGTTACAGGCAATATTTGTACCGGGGAAAGACAATACTCTAGCAGACATATTAAGCAGAACCACTTCGGATGCCCACGAATGGAAGCTGCACCCGGACATCTTCAAGACCATCTCAAAGAAATGGGAATGCCACAGATAGACCTATTCGCATCACCTCTCAATCACCAGCTCAAAAAATTCTGCACAAGGACATTCCACCCACTAGCATGGAAAGTGGACTTACTCTCCTTCAACTGGAAAGGCCTAACAGCATATGCATTCCCACCTCTTCCTTTGATACACAAGGTACTACTAAAAATCAAGGAAGAACGTCCAAGGATAATCCTGATAGCTCCAAACTGGCCAAGACAACACTGGTACCCACTACTGAAGAGCATGTCTCGGAACAATATGTGGCCAATACCCCTGATGCCTTTGATGTTAACTCAGAACAACTACAACATCATACATCCAAACCTAAAAACGCTGCAACTGACTGCATGGAACATCACATAGCAGCAGCTAATCCAGAACTTTCCCAAAGAGTTAAAGACATTATTCTTGAAGCACGCAGACCTTCAACAAGAAGGAACTATGCTGGAAAATGGAAAAGGTTTGTCATTTGGAGTACGGAAAGAGGAAAAAATGTGTCAAACATAGATATGCCTAACATTCTGGAGTATCTGGCCGAACTTCTTCATTCAGGCCTGTCCTACTCCTCCATCAAGATACATGCATCAGCTATTTCAGCAGAATACAGCTTTGATCCACCTGTTTTTTCGCACCCTTTGCTCAGGCAGTTCCTCAGAGGAATCAAGAATGTAAAACCTCCAAGGAAACCACCATTACCAGCTTGGGATTTGAACTTTGTGCTAGAAAAGTTGACACTATCACCCTTTGAACCAGCAGCAACAGCAGAACTAAGACACCTGTCATGGAAAACTGCTTTCCTACTAGCAATTACTTCAGCAAGGAGGGTTTCAGAACTACAGGCCTTAATGGCAGTGCAACCCTTCCTAATCTTCCACCAAGACAGAGTGTCCATGAGGACTAATCCTACATTTATGCCCAAGGTGGTATCCAGAGTGTCTTTAAACCAGGCAATCCACCTACCTACCTTCTTTCCCAACCCACAAAACAGAGGGGAAAGAATACTGCATACCTTGGATGTACATAGACAGCTACGCTACTACTTGGACAGAACAAAAAATAGCAGAAAGACTGACCAACTTTTTGTAGCCTATGCAACAGGAAGGGAAGGAAAAGCTATTTCCAAACAGACAATCTCCAAATGGATAGGAAATTGCATACGATACTGTTACTCCTTCCATGGAAAACCAATTCCACAGAACATAAGACCTCATTCTACAAGGGCAACAGCCACTACCACAGCCTTCTTACGAGGAGTGGCAACCAAAGACATTATTGAGGCGGCTACTTGGACCTCCGTGCATACATTTGCCAAGCATTATAATTTGCCTCTATATTCCAGATCCCGAGCAGGGTTTGCCACTGCTGTACTGCAAGGGATCCTAAACACACCATAATCTACTTTTATCCTCCTCCCTAGTTGGCTATGGTATTCTACCCACTTGTTATGACTGCAGATGCATCCATGAAGGACATAGTACAGTTTTGTACCTACCATAAATGTAGATGTCCGAACTGGATAGCATCTGCAGTCAGGATTACCCTCCCTCCTTCCCTCTGTGGTACTCCTAGGGTGTTTACCCTCCTAATAGCTAGCTGTTGGGGGGGAGTCTTTTATGGTGTATTTGTTTGTATATATGTACATATATGCTTATTGTTGTGTTTACCTCTAACTATTTGGAAACATTGGCATCTATCCAAATTTTAGCCTGCAAGAGGGCTACTGGCATCTGGGGCAAGAAACACTGAGGAAAATGGCGTCGGCTGATGCTTATATACCCGAAGACCAACAGAGATGACGTCGGGAGGAGTGCGACATCAGCCGAAGCCGGACCCGGACTTTGGAATCCGGCCGACTGCAGGGCTGCCTGACGACAGGACAACCCACTTGTTATGACTGCAGATGCTATCCAGTTCGGACATCTACATTTATGGTAGGTACAAAACTGTACTTTTGTCTTCATAAAGGTATTTATGGCTGGGTGTTTTATGGTCCCCATGACTGCTTGCCTTGTATTATTCTAATGTTCCCGTGTTCATTTGTAGACTCATTATTGCAAACATATAAATTGCCATTTTTTGTATTGCACAGTGGGGAGTGGTAGAGTAAAATATATGCAAAGAAAATGTGTAGTTTGTTTAATTGTTAAGGTGTATTTGCTGCATGTCTACTCATTTCTTTATTTCAGATTTTTTTTTCTTTTTGCTTAGTATTAACATTGATTAACCGCCTAGACCAGGTTGTATAACAACCTGCATAACATTATATAAAATGTATACAACTTTTGAGTAAAACTGCAGCAAATATGTAAAATGTTAAAAACTATATAAAACTTTTTCTTTTTTCTGTAAAGCATTCCTCTCAAATATCCCTGATTTTGCCTCATATGTTTGCCTTTCCCAGATCATTGTTTGATTTGCTGGTAAATCAATAAGCATTACAGTCAGTCAGTAATACCAGCCAGTATAGTTTCATACTTCTTATTGTTATGTGTCTCTTCATATCGCTTTCAGTTTTCTGCTTTACCATTTGGTCTTTCAACTGCCCCAAGGGTATTCTAAAGTGCTTTGTACCTGTCAATGCCTTTTGCAGACTTCAAGGAGTTCAGATTTTTCCTTTTTTGGACACTCTCCTGATTTGGGCTCCTTCCAGAAAGCTTCTCTTAGGAGACCTGGATTATGTCATGAATCTTATGAGCAGTCTTGATTCACTCTGAATCTGAAAGTCTTGCTTAAGCCCATCCCAGGATCTGATTTTTCCCATGATGCAGGCTCAATAATAAATCAATGACAACTTTCCTTCCTGCAGATAATCTTATATTCCTCTCAGATTATTTTGAAAATCTTCTTCCTTGAATGTGACCTCAGCAGGGGAGATTATGTGAGCCCTGAGGTACATGGCACATACAATTTCCATGGTAACTTATGCCAGACTCCACATGAAGAAGATACAGTGGTGTCTCAAGTCAGTTTGAACTCAGCACTGTCATACATTAATCTTCTCAATTTCTCTCTTGCCCTTCATCAGGAAGGAATTTCTTTGGTGAATTAACAAGATTTCTCTCAACCTAGGAGTGTCCTTTCTGGTTCCTTCCCCTTGCCAGGAGCTATTCACAGATCTGGCATGTGGAGTTTGCTCCAAGAATATCAGGGTCCAGGAAGTTTGGTCACCCAAGCAAAGAAAGGATCACATAAACATAAAGGGAATGATGGCTGGTATCCTAGCTCTTCAATCTCTGCATTACTTCTGGACTCCAGGTCATCTTTGAATTTACACAGACATCTCACAGTAATGTGGTACATAAAAACACAAAAGCACTATGCTTTCCTACCTCTGCAGGCTAGCCTTGATTGCATGGGACACAGCAGTTCAACCCAACATTTTCCTTCAAACCATGTATATCCTATCAGAAAAGAACACTGTGACAGATTTTTTAAGCAGATCCAGAACAGACACTCACAGATAGATGTTGAGCAGAGCAGTCTTTCTGGACATTGCCCATTACTGGGGTACTCTTCGAATATTTATTTATTTTTTTTTAGGTTCATAGGTTGGTACTAGGCTATCGGCACTAGGGCCTATACAAGCCTAGCGATAACAATTCCCTGGCTATTTCTTCCCAGAATATTTATTTCCCTGGTCCCCTGTCTAGCAGGGTGACTGATGTGATCCCCGGGGTGAATTCCCTGGTCCCCTGTCTAGCAGGGCAACTGATGTGATCCCAGGGGTGAATTTCCAATCTCCCATCCAATCGTCAAGGCTCCTTTTGAAGAGGGCCAAAGAGGCGCTCAGCTTAACATGTATGGACAGTCCATTCCAAAGTATAGGGAGTCTCTAGGTCAGGAACCAATCCCTCCAGCATGTTTTGTTCATTGTGATGACCAGGTTTAGATCCCTGGAGTGTGTGGCTCTGAGGGATTGGCATTTCTTTAAGTGTAGCATGTCCAACAGCACTGAGTTTGACATGGCCTTGTATGTTAAGCAGAGATCACCTTTGAGTAGGCAATATGTGACAGAGTATAGCTGGAGTTTTTTTAGATGGTCAGCATAGGGCATCTGCTTTAGGCCTATGATTTTTTTAGTGAGGTATTTCTGTGGCCTTTCCAGTTGTTGCAGATGTTTTGTGAGGTACATACCAAATGGGGCATTGTACTCTATAATGGGTCTAATGAGGGATGAGTACAGTTGGACAATGACCTCCTTTTTTCTGGATGAAAAGCCCTTAGTGATGAGGTGTGCCACATGGAAGGATTTCCTGACTGTTGTGGCTATGTGGTTATCGAAGATAAGACCACTGTCCACCTGTGTCTCTAAGTCCCTTATCACACTTTCGGTGTTTAGTGTACTGCCACTTATGTAGTAATTCATGGGTACATGTTTTTTCCCAAAGGGGATAACTATACATTTCTTGGCATTGAGCTTGAGCCCATGGCTCTGGCACCAAGCATCTGTTTCTGTAAGGCCCTTTTGTAGAGTATCCACATCATTTGGGGATTCAATAATGGCTCCCAGTTTGCAGTCATCTGTGAACTCTGTTAGCCAGAGTGCTTTAGTGCTGGCCTGTACTTCAGAGAAGTAGATGCCAAACAAGAGCGGTCCCAGAACTGATCCCTGCGGTACTCCGCTTGTCACTTGTCTGGAGCTGGATTTTGAGTCAGCTACTTTTACATTGTGGGTTCTGTCAGTAAGCCAGTTGGCAACCCATCAAGTGATGTAGGGATTAATGCCCAGCTTAGTAAGTTTATCTATGATTCCAGAGTGGAGTATGGTATCGAAGGCCTTGGTGAGATACAGATAGGCTGCGTGGACCACCTTACCCTCGTCCACTGCTCTGGAGACCGATTTGAAGAAGTCAGTCAGGTTGAGGAGACAAGATCGGCCCTTTACGAAACCAAACTGGGTGGGGTCCAGTGTTTGAAGGCTGCCAATATCTTTGTTTATAAGTTCCATGATAATGCGTTCCATGGCTTTGCAGATCAGGCTCATCAGACTGATGAGACGATAGTTCCCGGGATCCAAGGTCGATCCCCCCTTGTGGAGTGGGATAACTGTAGCTGTGTGCTACTCACTGTGCATGAAGCCTGAGGTGAGGCTGAATTAAACATGACACTTAGGTGAGGTGCCAGTTCATTTTGTAGTTCATGTAGTACACAGCCCGGGATGTTGTCTGCGCCCATGGATGCTGTATTCTTAGCTTTGGAGAGTGCGTTTTTTACCTGTGTGGCCGTGATTACTGGAATCTGGCAATCTTTTGGTATTGAGATGGGCCCTTTAGGGGGTGAGAGGGGGGTGAAGTTGGCACTGAATCGATCTGCCAGGATATTGGCAATATCCTTGGGATCAGTATATTTAATGCCATTCTGTTGTAGTTCAGAGCAGATCTGAGCATTGCCATTTAGATTTGTGACATAACTATAGAATGCCTTGTGGAAGTCCTTGGAATCTTTGGCAATTTTATTTTCGTAACCAGCTTTGGAGGATATTATGAGGGATCTCAGCTTCTTACTGAGGCTGGTAAGGGAGTTTTTTGCATCCTGGGATTTTCCACTTTTCTGCAACAGTTTCTACCTTCTGTTGTATAGTTTATTTATGGCAGCTGGCCACCAGATTGGGTTCCTTTTTTGGAGGAGACTGTCTTGGTTCTGTTTGGAATGGCATGATTCATTCACGAGTGGATGTGCTCGTACAGTGCCTTAGTGAAGGATTCAGCAGTCACACTTTCAGTTCCCGTCTGCATGGATGTCATGAAGTTTGCCACTTCTGACTTGAGTAGCATGAAGTTGGCTTTGGAGAGGTTTTCTATGGAGGTTTCCCTACTGGGAGGTGGCAGTGGGATGTGGACATCAAGGGTGATTAGCTTATGGTCAGACCTGACCAATGAAAGGGTGACCACTGGTGTGGAGCATCGATCTCCCATGTTGGTAATGACAAGGTCTAGGATATTTGAGCCCCTGGTAGGACTATGGATTAGTTGATCCAGGGCATTGGAATTTATGAATTCCAAGAACCGTTGGGCAAAGGTGTTGGCACTCGAGTAGTTTTCCCAATTAATGGCAGGTTAATTGAAATCACCCATTATTTGGGTGTTTGGCTGTATCTTAATATTTTCTACTATGTTTAGTAAAGTGTAGTGAGAATCTTGGGGCATGGTGGGGGATCTGCAGCAAGCTACAATATGGATTGCAGTCTTACCTAGTGTTAGTTGCACCTGTTGAATTTCAGATGCATTGTGTTGGGCAACTAGCCTGGAGGTGTGAATATTCTTGGTGAATATGGACATTCCAAGCCTTTAGTGCTTCGGTCCTGGTTTGGTGGCCGAAAAGTGTGGTAAGAGTTGTAGCCTGGTATTGCAGGGGTGCTGTCTGGAGCCTTGAACCAGGTCTCAGTTACTGGATAGATATCTATGTTCTCCATTTTTAAGAGTGCTTCGAGAGAGTGTATTTTGAGGTTTAGACTTCTAGCATTGAGTAGCATTACCTTCCAATTTTGCATGCTTGTATCTGTTACGATGGTGGTTTTGTCCTTTGAGCCTTGCCTAAAAAGGCACTATAGGGGTGGCAAGAGCCTTGGCCAGTAACCTGAATCCCAGGGGTGACAGGTGCAGACCATCTCTGGCAAAGCATCATAGTTTGTCGATCATATCATCCCAGGCAGACAGATACTGGATCCACTTTGAATGACACCAGAAACTTAGCCAATTGTTGAAGTCAATCATTTTGTCCATATACTGTGGTATCATTCTGGGCCAAGGCAGAATGCTGCTCATGGCTAGGGTCATACCTGCCTGGGCCACATGATCCATGAGCTCTTCCATGTCTCTTTTCATATAGTCCAGGGAGGTACATCTCAAGTCATTCACTCCAACATGGACAATGACAAAGTCGTATTTGTACTTGTTGTGGAGTGACTTGAGTGCATGCATTATGTGGCGGATCCTGGCACCAGTCAGGCAGCTGACAGTAATTTTCTCCTTGCCCACCCTGGTGGGTGGGACATCAGTGTGCCTGACTACACAGTCACCCATGACTAAAGTGCTGGGTATGTTGTCTTGCCTTAGGGGCTGTTGTTTGGTGGCACACTGGTGTTTTCAGCTATATGTCACTTTGATTGTGATTGGTGTTTGTTTGAATTTCAGCTTCAGAGGTCATTGTTGCTTGGGCAGGTTAATGTTAAGGGCCTCCGCATAAATGGGTTTAGTGTTACTATGTGTGGATGTTGGTGGCATGAGTTTTGAAGGGCTATGTGTTGCTTGAGGTGTAGTGCAGGTGTTAACCTTCTCTTGACTGTCTAGAACAATCTTGGCTGGAGAGAGTTTTGCTTCCAGTTTGGCTATGTAAGTGCATCTCTCAAAGGTTGCAGTGTTGGGTGGTAGGAGGAGAGGGTTGTCTATGTACATGAGGCAATTGCTGCATTGCCCCAGTATGCTCAGATTCACCAGGTGGACAGGGGAAATCACTGGAAGCTGATGCATAGACATGCCTGGTTGGGTGTTTCTTTTGTAAAGTACAAGAGCTGTTTTCCCTTACCTTGGCAAGGTACTTTGCAATTATAGGCTGTTTAGTGCCTACAATTAATTTCTCCTTATTAACAAGGAAAATTGAGTGCTTGTATCAGTTTAAGGCTTCCTTGTGCTTTACAGCAGGTTTTATATCAAGTGCTAGTCACAAGGGCTCAGATTTTAGTGCTACTACTGAGAATCCAGCTAGTTCTAAGGGAAAATTTGAAGAGCAAACTTTATGGCACCGGGAATAGTTTAAAGTACTACACTAATAAGCTAATAAAAGTTCAGGAGAGCAGAGAACTAGCAGATCTAAGGGAAAAAAATCTGGATACAGCAAATCTGTATCTGGGCTACAGTAGTTCAAGGAAAGGTAGGAAACAGTTTTTTTTTTTTAGTACAAACTGAAGAGGCAGAAGATAATGAGATAATTCGGTATGCAGAAGCTAAAGGGGGGGGGGGGGTCCTTGCTAACCTTTGCCTCCATGTAGAACCAACAGCTCAGGCTGGAATGCTTCAGAGTACCATGGCTTCAGACATGGAAAACAAATGCCATGTCTTTTTCTTGGAAGGGGAAGTTCCTTTATGCATGCCCTCTTTTTCCTGTTATTCACAAAATCCTTCTCAAAATCAGAATGCCAAGCCACAAATCTTGCTGGTGACTCACGTTTGGCCCACCCAGCACTGGTTCTCCCTTCTCTTTCACTTGGTCAGAGGAAATCATTACAAGTTACTTCACAGGGTGGACTTGCTCATACAGAACAAAGGCTCTCTAATTCACCCCACTCTACGGACCTTGAGTCTGAATCTTTGGGTGATGGAATTTTAATTCTATTTAGGCATCATTGAACAGAGGACGTGCTTAAGGTTATACAAGAGGCTAGAAAACAACATACTAGGAAATGTTATGTTTTTAAATGAAAAATATTTTTCTCATTGTGACATAAAAATAATCAGAACCCTTATCCACTGGGTATTCTTTAATATTTGTTTTTATTTGTGTGAACTGGACTGGCATTCTTATAGGTTCATGGGTTTATAGGTTGGTACTAGGCTATCAGCCCTAGGGCCTATACAAGCCTAGCCATAACAATTCCCTGGCTATTTTTTCCCACACTATTTACTTCCCTGGATCCATGTCTAGCAGGGCGACTGACGTGATCTCCTCTCCCATCCAATCATCAAGGCTCCTTTTGAAGAGGGCCAAGGAGGCACTCTGCTTGACATGTATGAGCAGTCTGTTCCAGAGTCTGGGGAGTCTCTGGGTCAGGAACCTATCCCTCCAGCATGTTTTGTTCATTGTGATGACAAGGTTTAGATCCCTGGAGCGTGCGGCTCTGAGGGATTGGGATTTCTTTAAGTGTAGCATGTCCAACAGCTCTGGGTTTGACATGGCCTTGTATGTTAAGCAGAGATCGCCTCTGAGTAGAGGTGAGTGAATTGTCTTCTATCAAAGCATGTCTGCCAACCATCTCTGCCTGCCTGCCAGCCACTGGATCCACTGCTTTTTTCTTATTTTGTGATCAAATAATTTTTTGAAAGACATTCTACAAATCAGACCAGCAAGGGGAGAGACAGCCATTCCCACTTCCTGAAATTTGAACTATGTCCTGGAAAAGCTTACCCTTACTCTATTTTAGTGATGAAGATGCCTGCTGGATCTTCATCTCTAAAATTTTGTACTTGGAAAATTGTGTTGCCTGTGGCTTTGACGTCTGTGTCAGAGATGCAAGCATTGTCAACCATTCCACTATTTCTTATTTTCGTAATGATAGGGTTACTCTTAGGATTAACCCCATCTTTATGCCTAAGGTAGTCAGTGAGATCTCTTTATATCACAACATCAATTTGACTATTTTTTCTCCTTCTCCTCAAAATAAACGAGAGAGAATATTTCATTCTTCAGACCTACATAGTCTGCTCAGTCTTTATTTGTATAAAACCAAAACTTTTGGAAATTCTACTTAACTTTTTATAACTTTCAAGACAAGAGATTGGGTTCTCCTGTTTCCAAGTATGCTGTTTCAAACTGAATTTTAAAGGCTGTTTTCTTTTGTTATTCTTTCCTTGGCAAATAACTACAGGCTTCAGTAAAGACCCATTCTGTTAGGGTCTGTATAAGAAGAACGAACGTTAAAAATGTTGAACACCTCTTTGTTGACACATATTTAGCGAACTGTATAAGCAAAAGCTCTAAAAAATTAAGTTCGAATTATCATAGTTGGCCAACACACTCCTATCAACATGTGACGTAACCACGTCTATATTGTTCATACATTACTTTATTTATCACAAATAAAGGGAATAAATTGAAAGACTACTGAATATTTATGTAATTAAATGTATATAGCTACTTTAGTGGCTGTACGATATATAGATTTATAGAAGTTTATTTTTAAGTCTTTCGTAACTAGCAGTCACATAACACAATTATAAAAGATAGTTTACTAGGCATTAGGTGTGCAACAGACTAAAATGGCTAATGCAACACTGTTTTCTCCTGGAATCGGGGGTGAAATATTTATATATTAACATTCAACTGTATTTTACGTTGATATTCACTGCGGCACTAGGGGAACAGTGTTGGCCAACTATAATATTTCGATCACATCAGTTTCAACCTTGTCAGTGTTCATTTGTTAGATTGCTAAATACATGGAAACAAAGATATGTTCGACATTTCAAATGTTCGTTCTTCTAATATAGACTCTTGTATTAGGGCTGCAGCTTCTTCTGGGTCTTTCAAGGGTATGGATTCTAGATCTATTCTTGAAGCAACAACTTGTTACTTTGTTCAAACTTTCTCTAACATTACAAAAATGATGTTTTCCCTTGGACTAAAGTTAGGTTTGCTAGGGCTATCCTTCACGGTTTTCTAGACCATAACTCAGTTCGGCTTTTCTTCTTACTTTCTTTTAGACAGCTGTAAGTATGGACTATCCAAAATCTTCAACTCTACTTGTACGGTAAAAAAATTCAAAGTGGTTACAGATCTTAATTCCTTAAGAAGATTGAATAGGTTCAGTGGTTAAAATGGTTAGCTACTTAGATGGATCTTGGGATTATATTCCTGAAACATGGCTGTCCAGTAGAGGACATTCCTGAAACATGGCTGTCCAGTAGAGGAGTGGTGCCAGTAATGCATACACAAATGGGTTGTCTAAACATGGCACTGAGTAGTGCAAGTGATGGAGTTCAATCAAGCTATGTTTCTTGGAGGTGTCACAAGAAAGCTCACGAGCCTAAAAAGAAGCAGAAAAAATGTAGAGGATCTGTGTAAAATCTGCATTCTTAATAAAAATGCAGCAAATATGTAAAATATAAAAAAGGTATAAGAAAAAAGGAGGATATTAACTTAATATTTATTCTAAAAGCCTTTGACTATAAGGAATTTCTTGGACAAGTGTGAAAGATTCTTGAGGTATGAAGAGAAGAAGCTGGACCCTTCTATCAGTATGGCTTTAGTGCTGAATTATGTATTGGATTTGTTTGACAGAGGCATGTTAATGCCATCAGTGAAGATTTTCCATTTTGTAGGTTCAGCATATTTAGCAGGAACCCAGAAGAATCTCTAATGCTTCCTTGTCAAAGGTCAGAGAGGTCTGCAGAGCCTTGTTTCATCATAGAGGATTTGAAAGCTAATCTTTCCAATTGGAGATGTGAATGCTTTATTTCAAAGATAGCTTTCAGAGGGGTACTTTGACATCAGAGATTTAAATGCTAAACTACTGCACCATTGCCATCTATTTGTATAATTTTTACCATTGTCTTTTGCTGACATAAAGTTCTTAGCATGGACAACTTTCTTAATGGTTGTTCTCATCTCTGGCAGACTCAAAATACTTGTTTGTGGACAAAGAACTGTTTTTCTCCTGTGGAGATGACAGTTGTTGAGACTAACTACTTTGTCTTGTCAGTGGTGGTTTGTGGCTTCCACATCAGTCAGCTAAACATATTTTCTCTGCTTTCTTTCATATATCATTAAAGAGAGGACAGGAAGCATATTTCACTGGATATAATACCCTAATCATCTACATTAAGCTAGCATGATGTCATTATTGATTGTATAGGGTTCTGTTTGTTAATCAGTTGTAAAGTTTTTTTTGTTTAATTTGGGCAACTGGTTGTACTCTTTGTAATGCTTGTAACTCTGTTATTCTGCTTGTAATTCTACTACCTAGGACTCTCTGAAAAAGGATACTTAGCTTGATGAGACTTGTCTGATCAGAACAGTATTGCTGTCAATGGCATTAAAGATAAAAATGTATGTCTCTTGAACTATGGCCACAATCATCCTGTGAGACATGCATCAATAAAGCCTTTTTTTTCTAGATGGATACTTCAGTAACTGTGATTATCAAGCAGAAGACAGGTTAAACCTCTGACATGTGGCATTACACCATATTCTTCTTGAGGTATAAATAATCCTGCTGCTGTCAGATAGGCTGAGTTCACAGTTGTTTGCAAACGTAAACTGGCACTTGGAAGACTCTTTGTACATGTATGAAATTGATGCACAGGCCAACTCCTTTGTCAAGTTTCATGTTAAAGTCTCCAGAAGTCTCAGACCTAACCAGCATTTCTTTCCACTAGCTATAAAATGTACTGTTTAACATTTGTATAGGCATACTGAAAAGTTAACTGTTCTGACATACTTCATGTCTAAGTATGATTTTTCAGGTCAGCATGCTTCATCCTGCCAACCCAAACAGGAAGTCATTCTATACTGGTATATGTAAATAAAGGTATGGAGGGCAGAGCTGTATGGAGATCAGTTTATAGTGTTAGGAGTGGTTGCTCTTGGAAATCTTTACAACCCACACACCCATGGCCATTTCATTTAAATTACACGTGTGAAGAAGGTTAGAAGTTGGCAGTGGTGGAAAATCTGAGCATGATAATAAAGTTGAAGTGTCTGCATAATACTGAAGCTATTTTCTTTCATTTCTCTGGACCAGTCAGTAAAGAGTAATTGATACCAAGTGTCATAATGTTCTAAGATGAAATGACACATCTTGTCACTAAAGTTGAATAACTTTATCTTGCTTTGTAATTAGAAGATAGACTTGCATTTTCTCTTGACAATTAGTTTCACTCTCATTCCTGAATAATGGCAGTTAAACAGTCAGGATGCAGTTTTTTCTTTTTTTTTTTTTGTTACACATTAAGAGAAAACTGCTGAAATGCAGTTTTATAATCTTTTTCAAGACTCCATGTGAGACTAAAATGTGGTCAAATGTATGCCAACATTTGGCAAAGTAAAATAAATAAGAATGTGTATAAATAATTATTTTACCAGAGGGTCATGGCTTTGTAAGAAATATGCCAAAACATAAAACATTCCTTTTTTCTAAGCTAGCATCTTTGGTGACTCGGTATTAAAATCCTAACCCATTACCTACAGTGATCACATAAATAAAGACGTTGGAAGAACTAGGTAGAAATTAACTGAGCTATGAGACTAGACGTCACAGATTTAAACTACTCATCTATAACCATCACCCAGAGACTCCCCAGACTCTGGAATAGACTGCCTATACATGTCAAGCAGAGCGCCTCTTTGGCCCTCTTCAAAAGGAACCTTGATGATTGGATGGGAGATAGGAAATTCACCCTGGGGATCACGTCAGTTGCCCTGCTAGACAGGGGTCCAGGGAAGTAAATACTGTGGGAAGAAATAGCCAGGGAATTGTTATGGCTAGGCTTGTATAAGCCCTAGGGCCAATAGCCTAGTACCAACCTATGAACCACTGGCTAGTTGTTCTAGTCCTAGGCAAACTGTTAGTCCATTAAGTTGAAGTAAAAATGGTATAGTAATCTACTTCATTATTGATATCAAGATTAAATAAACTGACAACAGTAAGAGAAACAAACCTATGAAGGTCTTAGAACTAAGCAGTATCTTCACATTTTGTGGTTTTCTTTCCTGTTCCATAGGGTGACCTGGGAGGGGACCGTGTTCTGCAAAAACGGTGGACCACTTTCCTGAAGGCCCAACTTCTCTGTTCTCTCTCAGATGATGGATTTCCTTTTAATGTGATTCAGGACATGTTTGTTTTGACACCAGGACATGACAATTGGAAAGATGCCATCTTCTATGGAGTCTTTACATCACAGTGGTATGTATGCATGTTTGACAATGAAAATACACATAAAATAACTTGTCTCTAAAATCTTTGTTACTCTCTCTTTGATTCCATCTACCTATTGTGTTCATAACTGTCTTTTGTGTATTCTTGTAAGTGCACTATAGTATACTGGAAAGCAGTCATGGTTGTTGCCTTGGAATAAAGCATTGCTTCATTAACCCCTGGTGTAGACAAAGGATTAGATTCCGAAACAGTATGTACTAAAGGAAAAAGCTATTCTCAGTCACAACCAGTTTTCAATGTTTGCAGTCTCACTTTAAGTCTCTTGTCCAGGTGTAAATTGTTTTGAAATCCAAAGGAGAAATTTACTCATAATGAACTTGTAATGTGTATGGTATGGATTAGGACAACTGAATTTTTTTAAGATTCCTACAGTGCAGCAAAGACAGTGACAGAACACTGGAAGCTGCATGTGGGAGATAGTCTGGCCTTTCTGTATGCTACACATCTGTTATAAAACAGGAACAGTGAGGAAAGGAGTATATAAAAAGGTTTATAAGTAGTACATGGCAGCAAATTTACAACAGGTGTCTTAGAACCATACAAACTATTCATAGCACCATTGTTGCCAGCATCCTTCCACTTTGATATTGCTGGATAACCCAATGCCTTCTTATCTCTTTCTTGAAACAGAGATAACATTAACCCAAAGCAGTACAAATGGAAAGAGGGCAGAGGGTTACATTAGTACTGAAAGCATAATCCTGATAAGATAGTTCCATTGATAAGGAAAAAGAAGAAACCAGGAAACAATGCAACACTCAGTAGGCTTTATCAAAATGAATACATGAATGAATAAAAAAAAAACATTATGCATATGTTGAACAACACTTCTTTCCAAAACTGATGTGAGCTCTTGTTCAAGTCAGGACTTCGTCAGACACTTAAACATCCTATAACTCTCGATAAGTGCTAAAAAGACCATTTGCATTCAGTAAATTGTGATTTAAATAATTAAACCAGTACAACTTCATACTTAAGTAAATCAGCTCCCGATTTAAAAACATGCAGACACCATATAAAATTGTTTTAATATTCCAGTTTAATTTAAACAAGGAGGGGTTTCTAGTGATAGTTGCTAGTGTAACTCTTTGTACTAAATTCAACTCTGCATATATACTGCGGTGGTGGTGCTGCGGTAGCATTGTCGCCTCACAGTATGACGTTATCCTGTTCGATTCTCAGCTAGAGCGTCTTCTGTGTGGAGACATGTGTGAATGGGTGTACCTTCGTTGAAGGTTGTGCATCAGAGCTGGCAACTCAGCATGTAAAAATCTACTGCCAATCATTAGCGGACCGGAGTTCCGCTGTGGCGACCCCTAACCGGGAAAAGCAGAAAGACACAACATTACATCCTTCATCAATAGTTTCATTTTCCAATACATGAAACTAAATTTATTTTGAATTTATTACAAACTTCAGAATGCCAGTAAAGTATATTTGAACTTACTTTTAATTGAATAATTGTGTTTATGTCTAGTAGTAAAAAAAGAAAAGAAAATACCCACAAAACCTTATACAACTGAATGTCCCCTTCTATTGTCTGTGAATATACCTTTTGTTTGATTGCCATGTTCTAACAAGTAATATTATTGCCTTTCTTCTCAAAAAAGTCCCTATTCTACTGCTCGAGACACAGTCTCATTACTACATAATACTTTCCAATTGTCCCAGACAAATTAAAAATGTGTCCACTATCCACACTCTATGTGGCACCCAATTCAAGTGTTGTACCCTTGTGTGTACTGCTAGTAAATGCTACAGTACCTTCATTTCTAATATCAGTAATGTGTTTGTACAAGTTGTATCAGTGTTATGTGACCTCCTTACATATGATATTCACTGTCACTTTATTCTACCCCTGTGGATAAACATTTCCTTTAAATTTCCAAATGTAAGGCAATATTCTTCACCCAGCGATGTCAGTCTGGATAACCTAATTACCTGACTTCCAACAACATTGTTTTTCAAATGTGGTAAGTGGACAGGATACCCTGAAAATGGGGCTAACTATTATAATAAATCCTGTTGTTAAATATAGCATTATGGTAGTTCATCTCTAACATATATATATGAGTTGTAAATTCCAAAAATTCTGTAGAATTATTTATGTATGTAAAATGCATTGAAATATGTTTGGTTACCCTCACAAACCAGAAAGTGATGGTCAGTAAAGTGGCAGTAATAGGGAATAAAGAGTTTGAAGTGTGAATTGTAAATATATTCCCTCTCCCATACTGCCATCACTAATTTGGCAAAGCTGGGGGCGGGGCCAAAGCACCCTTATGTTGAAAAAAAAGGTTGTTTTCCAAAATCAATTCTACAAATAAACCTATGTCTGTAACATCATTGATGAAGGAACCATTAGAATTTATCCAAGTATCCCTAAACATGTCTTTATTTAAGTCCTGAGGAATCACCAAGTGTAACGCTATAATGTCTATGGTTACTAGAAAAGTTATTATAGATGTCCAGGTAATAACTTAATTTAAACAAACCCTGAATGCTGTCAACTTTATAACTGTACACCAATGCTTGCAAGTTTAGCTGTATTGCATTGTACTGTATTGCCTTTGCATTGTAATAGGATTCCATGCCTTTTACAGTTCGATTCTGGGGGGTTCAGATACTGTCATTCAGCAGCACATCAGTAACACTACAATGATTTAGATGATTACAACAAGAAAATTAATCATCAAGTCATTTGGAACTATGTATTTGCATTGTGATTTTCTCAGAGCTGAATAATTACACATCTGCCATGAAACAACTATGCTTCATGTGGTAGCAGTGTAGTGTATTGCATCTAATGTTAATCTGATTTCTTACCTTCCTTCAAAGGTACAAAGGAGGGTCTAGTAGTTCTGCAGTTTGTGCATTTACTATGGACCAGGTAGAGGAAGCCTTCAATGGGAGCTTTAAGGAGGTGAACAGGGAACTGCAGTACTGGTACACCTACACTGATCCCTTGCCAGAGCCAAGACCAGGATCGGTAAGTTGGTTATACAATAGATTCTGTACCTCCTGATTGTTTTTACCAGCAGGCTCATTTAACTGTGCAGTGCACCTGTAGGTTTTGACCAAAAAGGTGGCAAGTACACTGAGGTTACTGTACTTCCTTGTCAGAAATCTGTGCTGGCTCACTGAATTTATTTTTATATTGTAGTGGATAGCATCCTCCTGATTCTACAGCAGAAGTGAGTGAAGAAAAATGCTTTTACACAAAGGAAATCTATTTTCTGTATATTTGTGCCAAAACCACACAAGAAACACCTTGAACTTTGATACAGTCAGCTTTTTGTCACCTGGAGTTGTCTATTGACTACAACTGTTTTTAAAACCATAAACTTTTTGCTCCTTTAATAACATGAATGTCACTCTGTCACTTGTTTCATCCTGGGATAGTCTTGTTTACCAACGAAAGAATTAAAGAACTTAAAACAGATGTATCAGGTGGCTGCAGTTTGTTTGTTTCTTTTATTTATTTATTTTTCTGCTTCTAGCCTGTCCAGTCATCCTGAAGATAAAGTGGACTTGGACATGAGAAGCCATGTAATGGAGTTTCTTATACTCTGTGCCAGACAGTAGATGGTGATTCTCTGTACTGAATTACTAGTCATCCATTTTATCTGTCTATGTTGACTGTTATTATGCTGCATTATTTTTCTTTTGTTAGCCATTTGATTCTAGGTCTTACGTATGAAAGGAGTACTTTTGTGAGACTGTCCATCTGTCAGCTCTCTACCCAACTAATATGAATATAAATGCAGGTCTCAGCCATATGCATAGTGTCTGAAACCACAACTGATGAACCTAAACCACTTAAGAGCTTTGAAGAAAAATATATAAACCTGTCATTTAATGCTAATTAAAGTAAATGAATGTAAGCTGGGACCTCAGTTAGTAGCTTAGCATTGCTCTCACTTACAAAGAAAAAAAGTTTCTCAGTGGCTTCTGATATGTATGTCTGATAAAAGTAGGGATCCACCATTGATGTTTTACAGAGATCTGTCTTGAAAGACTATGATGATGGTGTAGGGATCCACCATTGATGTTTTACAGAGATCTGTCTTGAAAGAATAGGATGATGGTGCTTTTTAAAACCAGAACTTTGAATAAACTTAGAGGCATTAGGTGAAACTTTGATTTTGCAAAGCTGGCCCATCATCAGCTTATATATGAGAGCTGTTTCTAAATTTTTTTAGTCCCTTTTCAAGCCTCGCAAGTGAACATCTGCTATTTGGTTTTGCTTCTATTGTTCCTGTCCACATCCCCTAGCACTATTGTGGGTTGGTGAGGTACTGTGACTAGAGGAGTAGAGGTTTCACAGGTAGATAGCCAGTATCCTTCTGGCAGAGGCTATCACAGGCAGGGTGAGAATGGAAAAAGGAGCCACTCAGTTGGGAGGTGGAGTGGAGTTTGAGACCAACAGTGTCATATATGCTATGATACATGTTAGAGCTTTTTTCCTAGGCCTTACCCCCTCTGTGCTGACTTTTTCTTCATCTTTTTTTGAGTCTGTATCAGGAAAAGATAAGTAGTGAGCTGAGGGTGTGTCCACTTTATGCCATAGCGTGACCATGCCATCTTTGTCCTCCCATATGCCCAACCTGGTAGTTATTCACTAGGATTTTAAAAAGTGGTCCACATGAAAAATGATATGCTTACACCAGTACGCCCCCCCCCCCCAAGAAACAGGTACAACCATCTTCTCTGCAAGATGTGTCACAGGCTTGAACTGCTCATCAAATTTGGGTCACCTGAGCCATAGTCTGGAGAGCTTCATCCATCTACATGACCCAACTGGCTGTTAGAGATAGTTCTTCTCTTGAAGTGAGTATTGTCTGAGAAGTCAGCATTAGTATTATAGGGTTCTGGAGCATTTTGCCCTGGGCAGGAAGACTGCTAAACATTTTAGCACAAGTATTGCCAGAAAATGAGGTTTGGATTGTACATGGTGAATGAAAGAATAGAAAGGGACTATGTCCAACAGACTTTTTTACTTAAGCCCACAGTCATTAAAATTTCCCTCCTGGACTGTGTAGGAAGAGTTGCCTCATTTGCAGAACATGTGAAGCTTAAAACTTAGTTAGTAAAGAAAAAGAAGCAGAAAGGTGCTTCAGAAAGGCCTGGGCAAAGTATTATAGTGTTTGCCAATTTGATGAATGACAGAACTAAATACTACATAACCACATAATGAGTTCTGATATAAACAGGGAATGATGGCAAATTATTTTGGTGAAAAACATCTTTATAAACTGTGATTACGTTAACCATACAGTCCAGGAAGGATGTGAGCTTCAAACATATTGCTGCCTTGCAAAAATATTTTCTGGCTGTATTCAGAATCCAAAATGTAAGGTATTGCTGGAGTTTTAGTTTGTTGTAAGACATCATTGGGAGATTGTTTTTGTGTTTGCAAAAAATCATTTGCATGCCACACTGATTTTCTTTTTTGTCATAATTTCTATACATATACTGCCTGACTCTATACTTACTTTTAGAAAAAAACAGTTTACAGGTTCATAAATTCAGAAGCTTTGATTATCAAGTGTGTGATCTACTAGCTTTCAAGCAACCTGATTGCCAAGGCCTCATGCTGATATTTCAACTTTTTATTTTTTTGAAGGCTATTAATGAATTATTTTTCTGATTGTATGGGTATGCTTGTTCCATAATCTTATAAGGTGTTGCATAATGTGTCAATCAGAATACATGAGCAACTTCTGAAGCATTTTTAAATTGCTCAAAATTCCCACATTTATATTTCTAACAAGGAGGCAGCACAATTTTTCAAGTTATTTCAGGTAGTTGGTTCAAAGGCTACAGATTCCAGTACTGTCTTGTCTAATGGGCCAAACCACTAAAGTGTAAAGTAATATAATGATCTCCTTGGAGTAATTAGGTATGCTTTTATAATTAGATGCACTGTGGCATGTGCATTTCTAACTTTGGTAATTACACATTGGTTAAAGCTTATACTGTTCAACTATGCACAAAGTGTTAAAAATTAATAAGGAAAATTCAGATTAATTTCATTCGTACAAAATAAGTAACTTGTCAGAACTAAAAAAAGGCCTTCTAAAGTTTAAAATATATATATATATATATATATATATATATATATATATATATATATGATTTTGTCCCTAGAGCTGCAATAATGGGGGTCATGGTTTTATTATTTAGCTATTTGTTTTGTAATTATAATTTATATTTGCCAAGTGTCCAGGTGTTTATTTATTGGTATTAAAATTGAAGCAGGAATGTACTTTAGAATCTTTATTTTAATAATTATACTACAAAGTTTGTACTCATCAGTTTATTTGGTTATCCAGAGCCATTTTCCCATTTACATTGAGAAATAGTTTGAAAAGAAGTGACCAAGTGCAGTCCAGTAGAATGTTATTTGTAACCCCATCAAAAGAGAAAGGTAATTTTCACACGCACACACGCACACACACACACGCACACACACACACACACACACACACACACACACACACACGCACACGCGCACACGCACACACACACACACACACACACACACACACACACATGCACACACACACACACACACACAAACACGCACACTCACAGTTTTGTACCTTGATACTTAACCAGTATTTTTTACCTATTGAATTACCTATGGATTATAATTTAATACTTTTAATTTGCCAGTTATTCCTTGTTGGGAAGGTCCAAATGAGCAAATGACACTGCCCGTTCTTTTGTTTTTTACCAAGTGCTGATGCTACTTCTTGAAAGAATGCAACAAAGTTCAGAATCCAGGATAAGTTCCATTATGACCCTCTCTGATTATACATAGAACACTGTTCAGACTCTTGGGACTACTAGTCCCACAATATTCTGACACCAAGACACACCCTCATACAAAAAAATGTTATCGCAATTGTTAGTTTTCCCTGATAATTTGTAGAAAACTACCGCTTATATTGTCTGGTCTCATGGAGCCCAAGTTTTTAATTTTATTTATGACAGTAATTAGTATATTTGCCATTACACTTTGTTCTCTGACATATATCTTTACCTGATGTGAAGTATGCACACTTTTTTTTCTACAAGTATATTATTTATATCCTGCAGTTGTTTGATCACGTCATTCCTTACTGATAACATGTTAAATTCACAATTTTTCCTTTTCAATGTTCTGATGTAATTCAAATACTTTATTACTGCCTTCAAGAGAAAGAAGGATCTGCTGTTTACAAAACACCACATTCTGCACATTGAAATGGTGCATACAGGATATGCTTGATTCAGAACTGGCTTGGTGGTACAGAGAGATGGAACTCTAATTGTGACTCAGGTAGCGTTGCCACCCATCCATTTTTTTCCAGACTGTCCAGAAATCAAACAAACTCCAGTGTTATGCTTAAAAAAGAAACAGACTATCAGAGTTTGTTAAATCAGCAGGTTTACTATGCATTTTTATAGAAAAGCATAGTAAATTGGCAGAAAAAAGGCATTGCAAATGGAGAAAAGAAGGTGTTCCCCTCATCTGACATGACAATGACATCATGAAATGGGTGGGAAGAGGGCAAGGAGAGGAGGTGGGTGGGTTGTGGGAGGTGCAAGGCGTGTGGCCTTGGTCCAGTTTTAACCACAACAAAAAGTGGCAACCCTAGACCCAGGGGGTTCCTATTGAATTGTCAAAAGCTTAGGTTGTCAAATGCTTAATCATCGACACCTAAGCATCGAACGCTTACAATAGCAAATGGCCATATCATCAAAGAATTTGCGTGGCTGTTATTGGGGATTAGCCCTTTCCCCAATGTAGAGTGATCTCGGAGTTGGTATATTTAGTTGGGGGGGGGCCAAAGCCCCCCACTATGTTTGGGTGTGTTTGTTTATTTTGTTTACAGATGGCCAACCAAATTCTTTCCCGAGGAAAAAATTCTATGATGTGGCCGTTCGTATTTTAAGCGTTCGACACTTAGGTGTCGATGATTTAGCATTCGACAACCTAAGCTGTCGATGTTATGATATAGACATGACCCAGGAGACTGTGGTTTGATTACCAGCCCTAACACTAAAGGAGCCAGACAAGGAGGAGGAGAGAAAGGGCGTGACATTTTCAGCCACTCCCAGGAGGAAAGGGAGGATTGTGGGTGCTGTGAGAACACATAGGGAAGTGCAGTTTCTCTGCTGCAGATTGGGGAAACCATTTCCTGTGTTTAAAGAAAGAAGGTGAAGCTTCTTGCTGGCAATGTCCATTGCAGAAATGAATGACCAGGATGATTAGCCTGTTGCACGTCCCTCTCTGCTCCTTATCTGAATGTTCAAGTGTAAGTAAGGGCATATAAAAAATTCTCCAACCATACCTGATAGCTACCTTAATGATGGCCCCTCTCAGCTGACTTTGCCCTCAATGAGGAGGAAACTAATGAGTTGATTGGCTGAGAGAGGGCTGTGATTGGCAGGCAGTACATAGGAAAAAAGGGAAAAAATTATTTATAGAGAAGTAGTTTTGAATCTGAAGCTGTAAAACACTGATACAGCAGAATCCTTGAAGATCAGCTGCTAACATTTTTATCCATTTAAAAGTACACTTCTCCAGCAGTAGATTGTGGCTTGCCATTTAGGTATCAATTACCTGATTGTATTTCCTTAGTCTTTTTATATGTTTGTTTATATTTACTTTTGCAGTAGAAAAGTCATTATCTTGAAATGTAAGTTATTTTGTCTGTAATGCGGACTGTGTCTTATGCTGGCTTCTGCTGACTTATCATCTCCCTATCCCACCTATTTCCCTGTGCAGTGCATCACCAGGAAAACAAGAGGTATGGAAATTAACAGCTCTCTGCAGGTACCAGATAAGGTGCTTAACTTCATCAAGGACCATTTTCTGATGGACAAAGTTATCAAGAGCCAACCTCAGCTTTTACAGAAGGACACACACTATCAGCAGATCACTGTACACAGGATGAGAGGCATTAGCAACACCTATGATGTCCTTTTCTTAGGAACAGGTAAATTCAAAGACCCTGACCGTAATCTTCTCTTTTACTTGAAACATCATTTTATTTTCTTGAAGAGCTGTTTCTTATAGATGCAGGTTTGTTTGTTTTATTTGTTGTTGTTGTTGATCAGGTACAGACTTGATCTAGTAAAGAGAAATCCGATATTACATAATGATACAGAGGATATATAGGTTTGATACTTGTCATTTCTTGTTGTTTATTGAATAGGATGATTGTTTCTGATTTGTAACTTGAGACTGTAATGAGAATTACTAAGTGCTTGACTGGCTGTTTTTCCTGTGTCTTTTTATCTGTCTACATTTAGAAGGCAACCATTCAATCTGCATATGTGTTCCTTGTGTCTTCATGTTCACTACACACCTGAAGTTCTTTGCTGGTTACTACTAGTAGAGTGCTAATCAGTTTTAATCAATTAAATCACAAATATATTTATCTGTGAAATATATGGGCCATGCATGTCACAGATTTATTTAAATGAATCAGATGTATATTTGTGATAGACTGTTGAAACGTTTAGAGGGTCACCACTTTTCAGATACAAAAGTGAGGCATTAAAACATGAGATTCTTGAGAGTAATCTTCAGTTAAACATGGTTCTACTTTATTGCCCCAAACTATGACTGTATAAGAATGCTAGTTTTTCTGTTGTTTTGATTTATATTAATGAGAAAAATACAAGACCCCACTGGGCACCATATCATGCCTTTCACAGTTATTTTAAATAATGTTGGAACAAAAAAATTCCCTGCAAATCATTTGTAAAACAGCTTTTAAGCACATGTCTGATTTTCATGTTTGCTAGTGGTATTAAAACTCTGAACAGACAGAGAGGATGGTAACATTCTTGTTAACATCTGTTATTGTTTGCATTATGTTTAACTGTGTAATTAATCAGAGGCATAGATTACCTAAAATTACTTACAAAATTCGACCTAATGCAAATAATAAGTAATGCAAAACATTGTCCCTTAAATTTTAATAGACCACACCCCTGCACTCCCCTTTTCCTTATGTCAGAATATAGGGGAGTATAAGATGAAGTTGTAGTACCAGCAGCAGACAGGGAGAAACATGTTTCCTTGAAGTACTGTTTTACAAAAGAAGTTTTTTGATCACATTGCCCCCCCCCCCTACCTATTGAGCACCAGTCTCCTGCTGGCCAGTTGTCCCAGTCATTCCCTATCAATGGAGCAAGAATCAGCCCAGAGGGGCCTTCATTCAGACCAGCCATCAGAGGTGGTCAATAATGTCTTTTTTTTTATGAAGCCCTAACATCTCTAATTACACTGTTAGCACAAAGAAGAGGACATGCAGTGGACTGACCACAAAGGTTGTCCCCTGACTTCTGCAAAAGCACATTAATTCATTTCCCTGGTCTCCAGCAGTGAAATCATACCTAATTGCTGCACCCAACGTCTGCACTAGCCTCCCTACTGCCATCCCCTGGGAGAAGGGAGTGGGATATGCCCCTTTATTCCTGCCTCACATTGCCTAAGTCCTTTAGTGCCAGAGCTGCTAAGCAAACCCCAGTTGCATGGGTTGCAGTCAGGACTCTCTACCTGTGCACGTGGAGCCAGTATTTTTCAAATTATTAAAAAAAAAAAAAACATTTTTTGCCCAGATTATTTAAAACAGAATAGAAGGATTCTAGTCATCACATCATGGGGTGTCAAAGATGACTTTAGAAACTCTGTTAATCAGTTTACTGTGTTTTAGATACATTATTAGTTTCATGCAGCATTCAGAGGAAGATTTTTTTTAATTAAGGCTTATTTCTCAGCTTTTCAGGTGAAGTATTTGTTCACAGCAGGACTGTCTTGTGAAAAGCTGTAACTCTTATAAAGTCACAAGTCCCTGCTTTCTTGCTTGGTAAATATTAGTGATTCTCTGACCATGCCTGAAATTTAAAACTGGCCTCTAGTTTACACATGGTTTCCGTTGTTATTAAACCTCACTTACAAACTAGAGTTCAGTTAAGGGACAACAGAGACTTTGAGATGATCAAGAGGCTTTGGACCTGCTGTTTTTGTGTAAGGGTGCAAGAAAGTCAGCAAAAAAGAGTGTGCAAGAAAGCCCATCTTTGGCTTTAAAGATCATCTTCAAATGTGTTTCCACCTTATGTGAAAGCTTGTTGGTTTACAGTGGCTATTAGAGTCTTATTTTCACCTCACTTCAGGGCCGGTAAAGCTGCATGATGCACTAGAGCTTCTTCATGTCCAAAAGAAAACACCAGGAAGGCCCCAAACCATATATTAGCTAGCTCTAGAACTTCTTCTATGACACAAGAAAGCCACAATGCCTATTATCTAAATGAACTAGAATCACTCAATATTAAACTCAATACTATTTTCCTAGGTGATCTAAACTATCCAGCTATAGACTGGGAAATGCCCACCAAGTACAAATGCCCTGGAACAATTAGTCAAAGTATCTAATATGGGGAGTAACATCTTGGATGTTGTCCTTACTAATAAGGGAACATTTTTCACCATCTCTTGTGTATCTGCATCACTTGTTAGGGCCAACCATAAAGCAGTCTCCTTCGAAATAAAATTTAAACCAGACCCAAGGTACCTTTAGAAATTTTTTAAGACAAACCACCACCTCCTACGTAGTACACTGGGAAGCTTCAAATCCCCACCAAACCCAGTTAATTCCACTGAAAATGCAGAAACATACCACCACACAATACTAGCATATAAACAGCTGAAGATGCAGCTGTACACCATAGGAACACGTACAGGACAAACCACAGAAACCACAGAAAAGTATTTTGACAAAAAGTAAAAAGAGCCATTCCCAGAACATTAGATCCCTTGTCACTGAAATAAACAAACAAATTACAAGTTTTATAAAGTCCATCAATAACTACCCAAGCCAAAGATGATCACTAGGCAGTTTTAGTTATATTCATAATCTCAAAAACACAAAACAGCAAAGCACTGACTTGATTGTGAATAATGTTACCTACACTTACCTACACTGAGGCCAAAGATAGAGTGAATGTCATCATCATCAACTCCCTTATTCACACTTTCTACATGGGGTTGGGGAGTCTTGCCGCTTGTCACCGTCTCTTACTCTTCAGTGCCACCTTCTTCAGCAGTCATGCTTGACTGTCGCAGGTCTTCTCTCATACAATCCATCCACCTCTTTGCTGGCCACCCTAATTTCCTTTTGCCTTATTTATGTCTGTCCTAAATCTTCTTCTCCAGATTGCTTTCTGTTTTCCTACATAGTGAACCTACTGGCCAACAAATTTACCTCTAACTTTACTCCTCTCTCCCCACCATCTGTCCCTCAACATGTACCTGAAACTGGCTCACCTCCAGCTATCACACAAGATCAAATTCCTAAAAGTGCTATTAAAAGCTAAAAATACTGGATCAATGAGTCCTGAAAATATCCCTGGATGCATCTTACATAGCAGGAAGCATGACTTAGCCACATCCCTAACAACACTGTTCAATCTCAGCCGCCATACATGTTTTGTACTGAGCAAATGGAGAACAGTTACAGTTATTCCCCTGCATAAGGGAGGACCTTTCACAGACCCAGGCAAGTACAAACCCATAAGTCTGACTGGCCTCATATGCAAAGCCATGTAAAGATTTGTCATGGAACTAATCAATCAGGACATAAGGAACCGCCGAACACTGGGCCTACATCAGTTTTGATTCATCAAGGGCATGTCATGCTTACCAGGTGGATTTTTTTGGAAAGGTCTCCAAAGCAAAGGATGAAGGCAAAATGGTACACATTGAATACCCTGGCTTGGATAAAGTGCTTGACACAATTCCTCACTCAGATTAAAAGCTAAATAAACTAGGAATCAACTCCTATGTCACCTGCTGGATTGCCATCTGGCTCACAGATAGAATGCAGTAAGTCAAAATAGGGAAAAATACCTCCACAAAGAGAGCAATAACCAATGGAGTCTGCCTGGGTTCTGTGCTGGGACCCTCCTTGTTTGGCACCTACTTTTCTGAAGTGAAAGCCAATATCAAAGTGCTGTGACTGACTAAGTTTACAGATGACTGCAAGCTAGGAACAGTCACTGAATCCTCAAATGATTTAGCCATCCTACAGGAAGGTTTGTCCCAAATAAATAACTGGTGCCAAAATCATGGACTTAAACTAAATGCCAAAAAATCCATTGTTGTATTCTTTGGGAAGTTATCTACCCCAGGGAACTACCACATTGACAATATGCCCCTAAAAGTTGACTCATTTGTTTGGGATTTGGGCATGTATGTGGACAATGACCTATCTTTCGACCAACATGTGTCGACTGCTGTAAGAAAGCCTTTATATATTGCACAGCTTATAAAAAAGGGATTCTGTCTAAATCTAGGGATGTAATTTTCCCCTTTTACTCAGTCCTCATTAGGCCAATCACTGAATATAATGCTCTCTTTGGCATGTATCTGATCAGACATATTCAACAACTGGAATGCCCACAGAGATATCCTACTAAAAGGATACAAGATCTAAATAGCATGTCCTACATGGACCGACTCAAAGCCCTGTCACCATACTCTGTATCCTATGGACTGCTAAGAGATAACTCATGTCTGGCATACAAGGCATTATCAGACTCAGCACTGATGGATTTGTTGTGCATCATCAAGTCCAGTGGCATGAGAAATACTCAGACTGGAGATCTAGCCCTCTTCTGCAACATCAGAATGGTTTGGAATAACGGTTATATCTTGCAGAGGATACCACTGATCTGGAACAAACTCCCCATCCACATTAAACAAAGTTCATCGTTGTCTATAGTTAAACTTTAGCACAATATTTTAATTCAGTTTCATAAAATGACAGTTAATATTCTCAGCATATCATGTTACTGATACAAAAGTAGACATGCTTTTTTGACATTTTTCCTGTTTTTCTTTAATAGTGTTATAAAATTACATGGTCACCTGCAGGTGGGCTGCACAGGTTCCTGTAGTAGTATTGATGGCTTCCGTAGGGATGTGTCACAAAAAGGCTGCAAACCACTGGACATACTGTGATGCCCGTGCCCTGGCCCAGCAATCAAGGAGTCTCAATCCTCACCACTAACACCAGAGAGGGTGTTTCATATATGAGGAAAGGATAACAAATACACACAGTAAAGTGCAATTTCCCTTAAGAGCACACAGAGATCACAGTCAGTCCGGGGCTGGTCACTCCCTAGCTCCCCAGGTCCCCAATAAGACTCCCCACTGGTACAGCTATAGGGTCCAGATCTCAGCATAGCTGGGCAAGCTAAAATCTCCAGCACCCTCTCTGTCCAACCAGTGCTTCATGTCCCATCCCATGTAGCTGACACACACACACACTTTGAGATAAGTTTATACAACCACACAGACACTCCTGGGGAAGGCTGGCACAGGTTCTCCAGCTGTGCCCCTTTTACCCAGACTATACAGTAGTAAATACTGCTGCCACCCAGCTAATACTTATCAGCTACTCAAAGGCCCTTAAAAGGGTGTCCAATTATTACTGTGCAATATTATTATCCAGTTGTTAGTATAGCCCAGGGCTAAAGCTATAGGAGTGGCTTTGTACAATGTTACCAAAAGCATACAAGTACTCTAAAGAGCTTAAATTGTCTCTACACAAAACCAGCCACAGTTAAAAGGTTTTAAAATATTTAATAATAAATAATTAAAACCACAAGACAATACTTTCTACTATACAGTGCTAGTCAAAAGTTCAGAGATCACACAGAAATACTTAAAATAAATCAGTAGTACAGTTCTGACATCACAGAAAAACACAGTCTAATGTTTCTAATTTATAGTTATTCCTAAAAGAAAACACACTTTTAAAATAACTCACTTATAGAGCAAGGCAGAGTGCTGTGAGTTGGGTAGTCAAGTCAAAAATGCTTAATGCCTTCTGATTCTCTCTGTTTAAATTGCTGTTGCAGTTCTGATAAACATTACATCATCTTTTTATACTTTCCTGGTGTTCCCAGGCTACACATTAACTACATTTACATTGTTAACATCTCCCTTTTGTTATCCTGCAGCTAGTCAGGAACAGAGCAATAAAAATACATTTGCATGTTTAAATCTAGCAATTTAACTCTTGGTTAAAAGAATAGAAAGAATTTCTTCATCTAGACTTTTCGGCACCACTGTCCACTTAAAAGAGTCACTACAGGCTTCACTTTGGTCAGTAGAGTGCACTGTTGTCACATTTATTTCCAGTTCCACATGTAACAGTATTTCTTTACATTTAAGACAACAAGCCTGTAGTTTACATTCATATTTACAAATGATAGAATTATGTATAAAATTCTATCTGGCTAGGCTGGCAGCCTTCACCCATGTCTACCAGTCTTCACACATACCCTTTTCCACACTGCACCACAAGAACTTTGTCTGCCTTAGGAACAAGTAATACCTTTGGGTGGTGATCTTTTTTTTGGGGGGGGGGGCTGAATAACACCAGATGGTGACTAAATACATGTGAAGGCTAAGCAAAAGAAGGACCATAGGATGACCACTCTAACACCATAAATATTTAATGAATAATAGCATTATCATACTGGCATTATTTGTTAAAAATTTTGTCAGGTGACAGTTGTAGGGCTTTAATTTATTGTTATTATTATTTATATTTCCTTTTAACATGTAATTGGCATTTTTTCTGCCATGTACAGCTGCCTGTGAAACCACAGTTCATGCTGCTAGGCCTGATTGATTTGATTGTCAAATTGTATGTGAGCTGCAAGTAGCACATATGAAGAAAAACAGCAAAGATATTTTTAATAGTACTATTGTATTCCATAACCACATTGCAGAGCCTACTTTGCCAACATTTTCTTAGCCAGTTTTGACAGATAAGCTTTACATTTTTAGCATGACGTTTAATTCCTGGACTATTCCTTGCCTCCGCAAACCCATCCCTGAGGATTTAAGCCAGATGCTACCTAATTCTACCATGCTTAAAGTTGAAGATTATAAATTAGCGCAGGGGATTAAAACTGTGAGTTGATAACTAGCTTCTCCCTGTAGTCCAGAGTACAAGGTTTGATATCTTCCTAATCCATTTGCTCACTGAAGGACTCTGAGCACATCACATGGGTTGCTGTAAAAAGGGGCACTTGTGTCCAGTAGGCTTACTTTTAATTGCAGGTTTACTACTTTGTGTCATTTTCTCTGACAGCAGTCTGTCTCCTTCTGTAAGGATCATGGTCAGCTTAAATGCTTTTTAGACACAGTTAGCCTACTGGAACTGACTGTTCTTTGACTTTTTCTGCTTCTTTAACTGTGTTGCTGTAGTTCATCATAGTGCATATTTTTAAGCATTAAACGACAAAAATGTAAGGTGCAACAACAGTACTGGTAAAAAACAAAATGCACCCAGGTCTCAGAACAAAGGCCACTATTAGGGCTAGTAACCAGTATTTCCAATCACCACAGAAGTGTTTTTCCAGATACAAACTCCGATTTAATGAAGAACAAACTAACGCACACAGAAACAATACGTAGAGAAAATAAAAACTTCCACGTTTCGTCCAAAACTTCATCGATGAAGTTTTGGACGAAACGTGGAAGTTTTTATTTTCTCTCCGTATTGTTTCTGTGTGCGTTGGTTTGATGTCCTTCAAGAATGCAACTGCAGTCATAACATGTGGGTTGTCCTGCCTCAGGCAGCCCTCAGTCGGCCGGATTCCAAAGTCTGGGTCCGACGTCGGCTGATGTCGCATTTCTCTCCGACGTCAGAGCGGCTGGAGTATATAAGCATCAGCCGACGCCATTTTCTTCAGTCTTTCTTGCTGCGCGGTGCCCGAAGCCAAAGCAGTTTGCAAGTGCCGGTCGGTCAGCTCCTGTATTCTACGATACCGAAGTCATCAAAAAAGCTAAGTACCCCGTTGGGGATCTTTTCTTGCCTCAGCCGATGTCAGAAATTACTGAAAAAGTTAACAATTGTCTTTCTTGTGGTAAACAAATACCTCATAAGGATTTCCACTCTTACTGCCTCCCTTGCCTGGGCCCAGACCACGACGTCTCGGCCTGTGTATTCTGTGCTCGCTTTAACAAACGCACTCTCAGGCGCTGGGCGGAGTTCGCTGAAGATTATTTCAGCGATAATTTTGCTTACACCATGCCGTCGGATCTTCCGACATCGCAAACTCCCAAAAAGCGAAAAGACCGGGACCGACATCCTCGGCCCGCATCTACCACCGACTCCACGCCAAAACCTAGCGCGAGTGCTCCGGTTCCCTCTGAGACGGTCTCTCCACCGCTCCGAACTGAAGACACCGCATTACCGACTACTCCGTTTCCAGACATTACTCCGACGCCAGTTATAGATTTTCCTCCGGATACCGAAACCGAGGAAATGCCCGAGACCATTGCTGTAGACAAGGTCACTCCTGCACGTGGAGCTGCCAGGCCCCCTATGGCCATGTCTATTAAGGCCTACACTAGGGCTAAGGCAGCCAGCAAAACAAAGCATATTACTTCTAAATCCTTACCTCAGCCGACTCCAGAGACACAAATTATGTCCATGGCTGCTGATTTGATTTCCATGATTAGAGGTTCACAGGCCCATCCTGAGAGAGGATCTCAGCCTCCTCCTGATAAAAGGCCCCGGGTTGAACCCTCTGACCCTACTCCTTCAGATGAAGATTCTGAGGGCTCTGTCCACTCAGCCAGGAAGAGCTCTTCCAGACCTGTGAGGACTCGGATGCAGAAGATTCCATCCCCTCGGCCTCCGCTCTTGAGGATATTTCTTTTGGGGAAGTTCTGCACACCATGAGGGAACATTTCAAGTGGCAAGGTCAGGAATATTCTGATTCTAGGAAACGCCTTAGGACTTTCCTTAAGAAGCCTCAGCACAGGCCCTTAGCTATTCCTCCTATACTTGATGTTCTGGATGATTTGTATTCTGACTCTAGTGCTACCCCTGATTCTCTTCCTCCTGCTCCAGCCAAGCCAGATAGGTATTACAGGGTCCCAGAAACTCATTCCCATTTATTCAGGGCCCATTCTGCTGATTTGGAAACTATTTCACAGGGGCTTAAAGGAGTTTCAGCCTCCACCTCAAAAAATCCTTTGCCCTCCAACAGGGAAGCTAGGTCATTAGAGAGACGGGGCAAAAAGGTTTACACATCCACTACCTTATCTATGAGAGCTTTAAATTGCCTTTTTCATATGTTACAAAATCAGGATTATCTGTTAGAAGATTTACAAAAAACATTAGCCTCTTCTGATCCTTTAGACAGGAAGACTTTGCAGGAAGCTGTACATAACACTCAGCAAGTAAGCAATCACTTCCTGCAGTGTGGATATGATGCACTGGAAGCTTCATGTAGGGCAGCTATGACAGGGGCAGTCATTCGTAGACAAGCTTGGTTAAAAGATCAACCTGTACCAGATCATGTAAAAGCAAAACTTCTGGATGCACCTTTGGAAAAGAACAAGCTTTTTGTTGCAAATGCTAAGGATGTGTTAAAGACCATCGAAGAAAAAGCAAAATCAGTTCAGACTGTGAAAGATTTCCTCCAGGTTCAACCCCCCAGATTCAGTAGGAATTGGCCTTCAAAAACTGGTCCTTTCCTAATCCAGAAAAGTTTCAAAGGGGTAAGAACAGACGTGGCCGAGGAAGAGGCCAATACAGAGGCCCTTACAGGGGACGACAATGGCAGCCAGGAAACCAAAGAAGTGACGCAGGGGTTTCACCTGCCCCACAACCACAATCTCAATGACTTTCCTCTACTACCGCCTACCAGGGAACAACTAGAAGCTCCCTTGGGCGGGAAATTATCTCTGTTTGCAGAAAACTGGCACAGACTGACAAAAGACAAATGGATTTTGGACATTATAGACCGAGGGTACAGGTTTCATTTTCATACCTTACCAAGAAAACAAGGCATGCCAAACCTACCACAAAATCAGAGGGCAGAGGCTATCAAGCAAATCACTCTGCTGACTTGAAAGAAAGCAATGGAAAGAGTTCCACAACAAGAACAAGACCAGGGGTTTTACTCAAGACTGTTCCTTGTTCCAAGAAAAGAATCTCAATGGAGACCAATACTGGACTTGTCCGCATTAAACACATTTCTCATAGTACCAAAATTCAAAATGCTGACTCTACAGCAACTCCTTCCCATGCTGGGCAAGGGGTCGTGGCTGATTACTCTGGACCTCAAGGAGGCATACCTGCATGTCCCTATCAGACACAGCTGCAGAAGATACCTCAGATTTCTTGCAGGGCCAGAGCATTATCAATTCTCAGCATTGCCATTTGGCTTATCTACTGCGCCCAGAGTATTTACAAAATGCCTGGCTTCAGTAATTGCTCATTGCAGGCTCCAGGGTATACAAATTTACCCGTACCTGGACGACTGCCTCATACAAGTGGACGACAAATTGATGTTGACAAAAAACCTGGATTATGTCATACGATTACTTCAAGCTCTGGGATACACAGTCAACTTCCAAAAGTCAAGACTGCAGCCATCCCAGCAAATAATCTTCTTAGGAGCCAAACTAGACACAGCCTCTCAGATGGCTTACCTGACAGAAGACAAGCAAGAGAAGTTAACTCATTACTTCAAAGGTTTAGCAAAACTCACCCAGATGACTGCAAGGAGATTCCTACAGGCCCTGGGTTACATGGCATCCTGCATTCTCCTGGTTCCATTTGCAAGACTACACATGAGAAAGCTTCAATGGTACCTAAAAAGCATTTGGTCTCAACACAGCAACAACTTGGAGACAATCATACCACTCATTCCATGCCTACAAAAGGAATTCCTATGGTGGGCCTCGGTGAGCCAGGCAAACACAGGTATGTCATTTAAAAAAAACACAGATAACACAGACCATGACTACAGATGCCTCAGACCTTGGATGGGGGGCGCACATGGAAGGCAGGTGTATACAAGGACAATGGTCTCCAAAGGAAACACATCTGCATATAAACCAAAAGGAAATGCTGGCAGTAATGCATGCCATCGAGGCCTTTCAACACCAACTCCAGCAAGGCCATTTAATGATACGGACAGACAACACAACTGTGATGTGGTACATAAACAAGCAGGGGGGCACCCACTCTTACCCCCTTTGCAGACTGACAGTGCAGCTTTGGGAGAAATCACTGAGCCTAAACATCCAGTTACAATCCCAGTTTGTTCCAGGAAAAGACAATGTGTTGGCGGACAGCCTAAGCAGGAATTTCACAGATCCACACGAGTGGAGGTTACATCCGAAGGCCTTCAGACAACTCACTTCGACATGGGGCAAGCCAGAAGTGGACCTATTTGCCTCTCACCTCAACCATCTTCTACCAAAATTTTGCACAAGGACATACCATCCAAAAGCTTGGAAAATAGATGCCCTCTCATTCAACTGGAACTCCCTAGCAATCTATGCATTCCCACCTCTGCCACTGATGACCTCAGTATTACTAAAGATCAAAGCAGAGAAGCCCAAGGGAATCATAATAGCTCCGGACTGGCCCAGACAACACTGGTACCCACTACTACGGAGCATATGTCACACCAGGAGGTGGGCCCTCCCCCAGTGGCCTCTACTTTTAACTCAACACAATTTCGAAACACTGCATCCAAATCTTCAGACACTGCAGCTAACAGCCTGGGAAATCCCATAAATAACTTCAGCTTATCTCTCTCCAAGGAAGTTCAGCGGATACTAACAGAGGCTCGAAGACCATCCACCAGAAAGGTCTACTTAGCAAAGTGGAAAAGATTCAGCAATTGGAATACCAGCAAGGGACATGATGCATCATTGTTGAACATCCCACTCATCTTGGAATATTTGGCAGATATGTTAAAGAACGGCCTCTCATATTCTTCCATAAAGATACATGCATCTGCTATTTCAGCTAGATACAACACTGAAACCTCCTGTTTTTTCTCACCCCTTACTAAGGCAATTCCTCAGGGGAATCAAGAACATTAAGCCACCAAGAAAGGCCCCAGTACCGGCCTGGGACCTCAATTTTGTCTTAGAAAAACTGACTCTACCTCCATTCGAGCCAGCAGCTTCAGTTGACTTGCAATTTCTCTCATGGAAGACAGCTTTCCTGTTGGCAATTACCTCAGCAAGAAGGGTTTCAGAGCTACAGGCCCTAATGGCAATACCACCCTTTATTATTTTTTCATAGAGACAGGGTTTCATTAAGGACCAACCCTACTTTTATGCCAAAGGTGGTATCTAGGGTTTCTTTAAATCAAGCCATTCATCTGCCTGCTTTCTTCCCCAATCCTGAGAATAAGGGGAAAGACTGTTGCATACCTTGGACATTCACAGACAACTTCGATACTACCTGGACAGAACCAAGGCCAGTAGGAAGTCTGAACAACTTTTTGTAGCTTACGCCCCTGCAGTCCAAGGAAAAGCAATTTCAAAACAGACTATTTCTAAATGGATTGGACATTGCATCAGATTCTGTTATTCCTTTCATGGAAAGACTGTTCCAGCTAATGTCAGACCACATTCCACCAGAGCTACAGCCACCTCTACAGCATTCTTAAGAGGGGTGCCTACCAAGGACATTCTAGAAGCTGCTACATGGAGCTCCGTGCATACATTCTCCAAACACTACAATCTCCCTCTATATTCCAGATCCAGAGCAGGCCTTGCTTCGGCAGTCCTGCAGGGTTTGATTGCCACACCATCCTTTTCCTAGAGCATTCCTCCTCCCCCAGCTAAGCTATGGTATTCTACCCACATGTTATGACTGCAGTTGCATTCTTGAAGGACATAGTACAGTTTTGTACCTACCATAAATGTAGATGTCCGATAGACATGCAACTGCAGTCGGATTTTCCCTCCCTCCATACCCCTCTATGCCTAGGGTCCACTCCTATCCCTGTTACTCTTAGCTGGGGATATCTGTTATGGTGTATTTGTTTTATTGCTCATTTATTTGTTTGGAACCCTGTTTTTGTCTTCCAATTTGATTACAGCCTTCCTTGGAGGGCACCTGGCATCTGGGGCAAGAAACACTGAAGAAAATGGCGTCGGCTGATGCTTATATACTCCAGCCGCTCTGACGTCGGAGAGAAATGCGACATCAGCCGACGTCGGACCCAGACTTTGGAATCCGGCCGACCGAGGGCTGCCTGAGGCAGGACAACCCACATGTTATGACTGCAGTTGCATGTCTATCGGACATCTACATTTATGGTAGGTACAAAACTGTACTTTCTTCATTAAATCGGAGTTTGTATCTGGAAAAACGCTTCTGTGGTGATTGGAAATACTGGTTACTAGCCCTAATAGTGGCCTTTGTGCTGAGACCTGGGTGCATTTTGTTTTTTACCATATTTTTAAGCATGCAAGATTATCAAGATCCTCTTGACACACTGCAGGCCCATTCTTTCTTCACCAGGGTGAAAGCTAAGAGCCAAACCCAGTTAATTCCTTAGCCAAGGCAAGATTTGTATGGCCCACTCATTTCCTAGTCAGGGTGAGATCCTAAGGCCATGAGTTCCTCAGAGAGATAAAAGTAAGATGCTGAGAGAGAACTATTGTTATGCATGGGGGACACCCAGCACACACACACACACACACACACACACACACACACACCCTCACTATGCCACTTTTCTGACCCTAGTGACTGTAACATTTACAATAACTTCTGCCCTAGAAAGAAGTTTAAGTGCATGATTTACATGAACTAATCCCACTGGACAGTGCGCAACATGACATTAATGTACACATATTAATCCCACGGACAATGCACAGCATGACATTGATGTACACATACTAATCCCACTGGACAATGCACGTCACTGATGTACAATTACTAATCCCACTGGTCAATGCACAGCATGACATTGATGTACACGTACTAATCCCACTGGACAATGCAAAGCATGACATTGATGTACACATACTGATCCCGCTGGACAATGCACAGCATGACATTGATGTACACATACTAATCCCACTAGACAATGCACAACATGACACTGATGTTGTTGTTGTATCTTTCGGCTTTTCCCGGTTAGGGATCGCCACAGCGGAACTCCGGTCCGCTAATGATTGGCAGTAGATTTTTACATACCGAGTTGCCAGCCCTGATGCACAACCTTCAACTAAGGTATGCCCATTCACGCATGTCTCCACACAGAAGACGCTTTAGCTGAGAATCGAACAGGACAACATCTAACTGTGAGGCGACAACGCTACCGCAGCACCACCACCGCAGTTAACTGATGTACACGTATTAATCCCACTGGACAATGCATAGCATAACATTATCACAGACTACTCTGTCATATGCCAGACCCATCAAACTCATTTAGGAGTCTGCAGTGCAGTGGACCAGACCACCTCTGTCCCCCCAGAATGGACTCACTCCCTTCCAGTCTCCCATGCCTATCTCTTCCAACTTCCTTTGCCATTTAACATGGGTCATCTGGGGCATAGTTAGGACTTTATCCCTCCTTATGCCACAGAGTCAGGCTTTTCATAATCTGTCTTTGATCATCTACTCAATTCATGTAGTCTATAAATGTTTCTTAATCTTCCTACTGTACTGAGTAGTGAAACTCTTGACTATAGGTTGCTGGCAAGGTGGATCATTCATTTATATTCATATACATTGTTTATATATATATATATATATATATATATATATATATATATATATGTGTGTGTGTGTGTGTGTGTGTGTGTATATACATATATATATATATATATATATATATATATATATATATATATATATATATATACACACACACACGCGTCTGTATGTATGTGTGTGTATGTATGTGTGTGTGTATATGGTATATATGGTTTTGTCATGTTGATGTTGATCCCTGTCTGGAAATTGAATCTTCAAAGACCTGATCTGTATTTTTTTTTTATTATTATTGTTCGCATCAGCATTCATGGCCATATCATGAACCTTAAAAAAAATCATGTTTGGACTATACTGCTAAAACTGGGCTGTTTCTCTGACTTGGTTAAACCCAGAGTGTTCATTATCCTTCCTCTTGTTTTTTTTCTGTTGTAACTGGACAGAGAAGTGTAAGCAATATTAAAGTATCTTTCCCCCCAGGTTGTTTTTATTGATATCTATCTCCATCATAACTATCCTGGTTGGTTATGCTAAAACACTTAATAACCACATTCCTTTGCAATCTATAAAATATATGGAGTGTGGTTTACTTGTTCTTGTGCATGTTGTAGTGTGTTCTTACTATTTGGTGGTTCAGATATTTTCTTTACAGACTAAGTGCAAGATCATTTGGTACTTTGGGCTAAGCCTCCATTTGGTACTCCCATCCCCACAATGAGAACAACATAACGGAAAAAAAAACTCCTCTCAGATTTGAGAATCCCTCAAAAATCCTCCTAGAATTCTGCTTAAGACTTCCTATATAAAATGCAAAATACTTCCTTGTTAAACTATAGCAAAGAGCTATTGTGCTAATACATAGTAGCTCCCTGCTACAGTTCCTAGCATTCACTGCCTGCCTTTTAAGCAGAACAATTGTAATCAGGCTGCTTAAATACTTGCCAGCAATTAATTGTTTTCGATCACCACCTCTTTGAAGTGTCAGTCAACCCCATTGCAGCTTACACTCAGAACAGCCACTCCTTTGCCCCACCCTTTCTACACCTTTGACCTAAGCAACAGCTGGACCCTGACCTATCTCTAAAAGGAAAAGGCTTGCACCTCCCACTTAGATACTCCTAAGTCATATACAGAAGCAATGATGCACTGGAAATTTGTTGACAGCCCTTAGCCATCACATCTGCAGGAATATTACATATTCACATATGAAAGTACTCGCCCATCATCTTGGTGCCATAGTGCCAAGGGATACATTTATGACTGTGCTGCAACTGATCCAGTTTCACTTACTGTACAAGATCATGTGAGGAATCTGCTGGGTCATACGAATGTGTGATTGGCTAATACTGGCGTTCACAGTTTCAAACATTATACATCACATGCAGTGCATATAAAAAGTTTACACACCCCTGTTAAAATGCCAGGTTTTTGTGATATAAAAAAATGAGACCAAAACAAATCATTTCAAAACTTTTCCCACCTTTAATGTGACCTGTAACCTGTACAATTCAATTGAAAAACAAACAAATCTGTTATGGGAAAAATATAAAAAAAAATAAAAATGTGCAATAAGTGTGCCTACCCTTAAACTAATACTTTGTTGTGTGTGCACACCCTTAAACTAATACTTTGTTGAAGCACCTTTTGATTTAATTACAACATTCAGTCTTCTTGGGTACACATGTGCCATCAATTAAAGAGACTCTGATTAACTCCAAATAAAGTTCATCTGTCCTAGTAGGATTTTCCTGACATTTACTCAGTTGCCTGCTACAACAAAAGCCATGGTTCACAGAGAGCTTACAAAGCATCAAAGGGATCTCATTGTTGAAAGGTATCAGTCAGGAGAAGGGTACAAAAAAATTTCCATAGCATTGGATATACCATGGAACACAGTGAAGACAGTCATCAAAAAGTGGAGAGAATATGGGACAACAGTGACATTGCATAGAACTGGGCATCCCTCCAAAATTAATGAAAAGACAAGACGAAAACTGGTCAGGGAGGCTGCCAAGAGACCTATAGCAACATTGATGGAAGTGCAGGAATTTCCGGCAAGTACTGGTTGTGTACTACGTGACAACAATCTCCTGTATTGTCCATATGTCTAGACTGTGCGGTAGGGATGCAAGACGGAAGCCTTTTCTTACACTGAAAAACATCCAGGCCCAGCCAGAATTTGCAAAACAATGCATCAAGTCTCCCAAAAACATGTGGGAAAATGTGTTATGGTCTGATGAGACCAAGTTTGAACTTTTTGGCCACAATTCCAAAAGGTATGTTTGGAGCAAAAACAACATTTCACATCACCAAAAGAACGCCATCCCCATGGTGAAGCATAGTAGTGGCAGTATCATGCTTTGGGGTTGCTTTTCTTCAGCTGGAACTAGGGCTTTAGTCAAGGTGGAGGGAATTATGAACAGTTCCAAATACCAGTCACTTTTGGCCCAAAACCTTCAGGCGTCTACTAGAAAGTTGAAGAGGAATTTCTCCTTTCAACACAACAATGACCCCAAGTATACATCCAAATCAACAAAGGAATGTCTTCACCAGAAGAAAATTAAAGTTTTGGAATGGCCCAGCTAGAGCTCAGACTTAAATCCAATAGAAAATTTGTGGGGTGACCTGAAGGGGACTGTGCACAAGTGATGCCTCGCAATCTGTCAGATTTGGAGCACTTTTGCAAGGAAGAGTGGAGAAATATTGCCAAGTCAAAATGTGCCATGTTGATAGATTCCTACCCAAGAAGACTGAATGCTGTAATTAAATCAAAAGGTGCTTCAACAAAGTATTAGTTTAAGGGTATGCACACGCAACAAAGTATTAGTTTAAGGGTGTGCACACTTATGCAACCAGCATATTGTATGTTTTTTATTTGTTATATTTTCTCCCCTAACAGATTTGTTTGTTTTTTAATTGAATTGTACAGGTTATAGGTCACATTAAAGGTGGGAAAAGTTTTGAAATTATTTATTGTGGTCTAATTTTTTTATATCACAAAAACCTGGCATTTTAACAGGGATGTGTAAACTTTTTATATTGACTGTATATGCTTTTATACAGTTATTGATCCAACATTAGATTAATTGCTCAATTCCTGCCTTCCTTTAAACCTCACTCCTCTACCAAAACATTCTTCTGCTTGTATTGTTCCCACAAATTAAATTTTTTCTATGTAGTTTGCTCTTACCCTTTTCCAAATATCCAACTTTCAGTTCTTTAGTCTCTGTTACAATATTCACTATTTCAAATACAGCTGGTTTAGAGTTTGATTTCCATTTCTAGTAATTCCTTTTTTTGGCAGCCATCAGAATTAAATTTAACAAGGCCTTACTTTGTCTAGGACATTCAGATCCTGTATCCCAGCTCAAAAAAATTATATCCTTAGATATACCCTTTTGCTTACCAAATATTTCTGACTGAGTATTCTAAAGGGAATTTTTAAAGTCTGACAACTTATTACACCCCCAAAACATATGTTCCCAGTTACTTCTTTTCCCATCTGCCTAAGCAGAAATCTTTGGAGTCTGCTTGGAGTATAAAAATATATATGCTAACACTCCCAGGCAAAAAATCCTAAATCTTCTAGACTTTGTTGTATATTTTGGAACCATATATAGTACCTCCCATTGTTTCCTTGTGAATTGCTTATCCAGTCTCTCTTCTTAATCTTCTCTAACCTCCTCTGATTGAGTTCTATTGTTATTATGCAATGTTTTATATGCCATAGTAATAATCCCTTTTTAACACCAGCTTCTGTTCTAGATTCATCTGAAAAGTATACCAGTGCATGTCTTTCATTTAGGATTCCACTATCACTTTCCCGTTCTCTTTGTCTTTACTCTGATATAAATCCCTGATAAGGAAGACAATTGCTAGACTGCAATCCAAATTTCTTTACTCTTCCCATTCTATTACCTTTTCTTCTCTAATTATTTGTACCGAATACCTTGGTTCCTTGCATTATATTTACTCAGATCATGAATAGTTTTCAAGTCCTAAATGTAATTATTTCATGCCTGTAGTATTCCAGGAAAGGCGGTAGTTGTTTTGGAGTTTGCAAATTTCAACCAAACTTTTGTAATTAGTTGTAGCGCTGCTGGAATGACTCAGTAATATATCCCTTGGAAATCAATTCTGCTCAGATCAGTGATACTTCTTATTGAAATTGTACTTTTTAACCTATGCCTAATTATTTATGTTTTTCATTCTTATCTTGTAGACAATGGAAGGTTACATAAAGCTGTCACCGTGAAAACAAAGAGTGGCTCAGCAGTGCATATCATAGAGGAAGTACTCCTGTTCCCTAAACCTGAACCTGTTCAGAAGCTTTTGCTTAATAAAGAGAAGGTAAGTGTCAAACAGTAAAACATATACCTGGCTTGCTTCTCAACACATGACACTGGTACTCAAGATATAAATGTTTAAATGCATACAGCAAGTTGGTATTTATACAGACTACAGGTACCTTAGAAACCGGGATTTGAAGTCATGTCCTGTATATAGGTTCATGGGTAAGTACTAGGCTAGCTGGGTTGCAGACCATTTTAAACCTAGCCAATTTCCATTTTGTGCTCAAAATAACCTATCCCATTTGGTTATAGACTGGCCTTACCCAGCTCATGGTCTATAATTATATATTACCCCTAATGAGAATAACTGGGATAAAACCATAGATAATTTGAGGAGCCCCAATCATGGGATAAATCATTTAGGAGCTGCCTCTGTCTATTAGTAGTACAGGAGGCAGTCCTAGGCTAAATTTTCTGTTTCCCATCCATGGATCCAAGTTGCGTTAGAGTACGGACAAGGATGAACTTTATCTTATTTATTTCTTTATATCTCAATGCATAGCTTTTAACTTGTTCAACAAGTGACCAAAGTTTTGGTCTCCTACATTTCTCGGATATTGTTTGTTTTCTGGTAGTAACTTAAATGTTAAAAAGTGTTACTTTGCAATTTAGAACTGATGAACTGGAAGAAAACAATCTTAAAATGCATGCAGGGTCTCTGAAACTGTTGAAAGTTAGAGATGAGAAAAACTTATGGAGTGGAGGGTAGAGGTTAGAAAATGTTTTGAAATGTGAGAAAAACATGTTAACACTTGCCAAGTGTTATTTTTGTGGCTGGTCACAGAGGGTCATTAAGATATGTTGGCTAGTCTAAATCATGTTTCTTTTGTGGGGACTTTTCTTATTTGACTAATGAGTGTGACAGTATGCAATGTAACCAATATGGGGGGAAAGGACATACAGGAAAAAGGTGTGGGCCTGCAAGCAGGTTGTATAAAAGAGAGTCACTCCCTGAAGGAATGCCAAGAGCAGACAGTGAATAATGAAAAAGAAGGGGAAAGGAAAGGAAACATACTAGGTAAAGAAGAAACTGTAGAAGAAGAAGAAAAAATATGAAGGGGAAAATGTGAAGCGATAGTCTGTGCAGGAAGAGAGGTCAGTAATAATTTTTTTCTGAAGTTCAAGCCAGTGGAAAGTCTGATTTGAGGATCAAGGATTGTTTATACATAAACCCAGAAAAAATATTCAACTGGGGAAAGAGTAAAAATAAAAAAAAAAAATAAAAACTGAACAATATTTCCCCTAAACTTAAAAAAGGAAAAGCAGCAACTTTTGAGTACTTTCAGTAAATATGAACAGTATTATTAACACTGTTAGAAGGATAGGGATGATGGAATGGTGTGCTAAATCGATGTGGATGTCATTCTGTTAGAGCATGTAAGAGTCCTGACAAGTGCAGAAAGACTGCAAACAGAAAAAATTGTGGGGTGGAAATATGATATGGAACTTTAGATGCAAATGGTGTTTTGGAGTGACTGTGTTGTTTAAAAAAAAACTGTAAAAGTTTTAGATGCAACATTGGTAAGGATTGGAAGGTTAACTGCTGGGGATGTGAGGTGGAGAGAACACATTTATAGAATTACAGCATTATATGCATATATAATTTGCAAGGAAAGAGAGAATCTGTTTCACCATATATATTGGATTATGTGGTGGTTAATATGAAATTTGTAATTGCAGGGGACTTTAATTGTAATATAAGGGGAAAATGTAAAAAAGAAAGGGAAAGATATAAAAAATACAGGAAGTGATAAAATGTTGTAAATTCATTAACACTCTCACTCTATTGTTTTGTATTATTGAAAGGTTTGGGGGTAGTAGATGGTGATTCAGCCGTGATGGATTTTTCAGACCATTTAGTTATATGGATAGAGGTGATGGAAGAAAGGAAGTGTATTAAAATAGGAAAGGGAATAAAAAGAATAAATGAGAGATTATGGGATGAAATTAGGGAGTGGGAAGTATTGTTATAGAAGAATCATGTAACCATGAAAGACTTCTACAAAAACTGGTCTGAATGGTGGATTGATTTTAAAAAGAAGTATAAAAAGTATTATTTTTTCCCCCATGGCAGGATGATGTAATAAAGGAAGAGAAAGTGACTTATGGGAAATGTATTAGAGAATTTAGAGAATAATGTGCAAGAGTATTATGATATGTAAAAAGAAATATATAAAAGAAACTGAGGGAAAAATAGGGCACTACTGTTTAGGCAGATATATTATTTACAAGGGAGAAGTCAGGAGGTATCTGTATTTGGGGAAATAGTAAAGGAAGATATTAGTATAATGGAAGAAATGAAAAAAAAATGTAAAATGAGAGGTAAAAAGAACACAATAGCAAATTATGTGTATTATAGCACAACATGTGGAAAACATGCATAAGAGTAAAAACAAAGGAAAATAAGAGAAAATGGAGAGTATAAAAATTGCCAGCATGACTTAAGGAGAAATTTGAAAAAGAAATTACTGTTAGTGAATTGGATGAAGCACTTAAGAAAGTAAATGTTGATTTAGTATCATGCCCAAATGTTACAGGGTATGGAATGTACAGAAAATTAGTGGATTGGCAGAGTGTTTTGTAAATGTACTAAATGAATGGCTGAAGGAAGCATTTGTTTATGAAGAGTTATGTACTGCAGTATTAAAATTTATATGGAAGAAAGAGAAGAAGCATTAAGTAAAAACCTGGAGACCCATCACACTAAATAACACAGATTATATTTTTTATGAGAATAATACAGAGGAGAATAGAAGGAAAGATTAAGGATATTATGGAAGAAAGTATATATGGTATAAAAGGGAAGGGATATGAAGAATTGTTACTGATAGAAAATTGTGGATGATATAACTAAAAGGGAGGATGTGAAACTCATGGTAGGTGATGTTAGCAAGGCATTTATTTATTTATTTTTTAATTTATTTTACATTTGTTTTCCGGGGTAGTCCAACTGGATACAGGTCCATTTACAGCGGAGGCCCGGGGAGAAAAGCTCCACAGTAAGTAAGACATAATTAGACATATGATACTAATACAAGATATATACATAATAAAAGAACGTTAATACAGAATCAAATAACATGGTTAAACATAAAGTGATATAAAATTTAAAATCAGCAGAAAAGATTCCTAAGACTGTAGCAAATTAACACTTGGTATAATAGGATAGGTAGATGTTAAGAGCTTGATACAATAGGACTTGATGCTTTGTGAGATGTTACAGAGAGGTATGGAATAGGTAATAGAATTAGGAGGGTATGTATATGTCAGTATATCAAAGTAATAGAGCGAGAGTGTTATTGAATGGGTGGCTGAGTAAAAAAAATATGCATGAAATGTGATAAAAGGCAGGGATGTCCCATGAGTGGAATACTGTTTGAAGTGGTAATGAATGTGACTGTGAGTGAAAACTTATACAATGAAAGATGGTTGATATATGATGCTGAAGTATGTGGTGATTCCAGTAGTTTTGACATATGCAGACAATATAGTTGTAGTTGCTAATAAAGTATGGATGAGGGAGGTGCTGATTTGTCTGAAAGGATGTTTAAATGAAATGGGAATGACCTTAAGTAAAGATCAAAGTAAGGGTTTGGGTGATGTGGTAAACATTGGGGGGTTATATTTTTCAGTGAATAAGATGGCTTTGGTAGGGATAAAATTTGGGAGAATGATACAGTTATGATGCTGTGGGAAAGTTTTATAAAAGAAATGAAAGAAGTATGTCTTCTGTGGAGGACATATAGGTTAGCTTCCAGGAAAAGGATTATCTGGTGAGGTCTGTATTAATCGGGAAAATAGCACATATGGCGAATGTATGTATGATCCCACAAAAATATTAAAAGGAAATTATGAAATTGATGTTTTCTTTCATATGGGGTTTAAGATTAAATCTCATGAAGGAGATCTGTTGTATATAAATAAAGATGAAGGGCTATTGGTGTTACTAAATCCAGTTGTTGATTCTGCTTCTTTAAACCTGTACAGAGTATTAAAATGGGTAAAGGAAGAGAATGAGAAATTAATAGTGAGAATGTTTAAATGTAAGTTCCAAATGTTCTGGGAGATTATAAGCATAGCAAAAATTGAAAAAATATGTAAATGAAGAAATTAAAAATTATCAAGAAAAAATACTAACATGGAAAATAAAAATTCATGATATAGAGAAAGATAGAAGGATGTGGTATGAAAGATGTGGTATAATAATGTGATGAAACAAGATTATTTTGAAAATCCATGGAAAGTTTACCAGAAGTGATTAAAGCCAGTAAAGTCAGGAAAAAGTGGTGCACCAAGATAACATAGTGGAAGGATTTCCTATGGAGACTAAATAAGTTGCTAGTAAAGGGAAATATGCTGTATTAAAAAAAAGTTGAAACAGGGTGTTTATTTGGTGGGGAGGAAGAGACAACAGAGTTTAATGAAAATAGGGTGGTAAAACTCTGAAAAGGTTGTGTGAAGAAAATGTTTTTGAGAATATTAATGACATAAACAATATTTTATATATATATATATATATATATATATATATATATATATGTATATGTATATATATATATATATATATATATATATATATATATATATATATATATATATATATATATATATATATATATATATATATATATATATATATATATATATATATATATATATATATATATATATATATATATATATATATATATATATATATATATATATATATATATATATATATATATATATATATATATATATATATATATATATATATATATATATATGTGTGTATATAATATATATATATATATATATGTGTGTATAGATAGACAGATATATATAGATATATATATATATATATATATATATATATATATATATATATATATATGAATATGATTATGTATGGCTATTATATGAACAAAAAGAAAGAATATATGAGAAGGGTAAATAAGAATTTATTTTATATAATATGAGTTATTTGGAATGAAAAACTGAATCGGAAATAACAATTCAGACAAGTCCACAAAATGACAACACAGCAAAAGGAAAACGTAGTTTTAAACTCTTAAATAAAATGTAAAAAATTCAGATAAATGTTTATGTTTTATTTAAGAGATTAAAACTGCTTTTTCCTTTTTCCTGTGCCGTCTTTTTGTGGACTTGTCTGAAATGAAAGATCAAACGAAATTTTGTTTAATGGAAAATGGATTTTGGCAGACATATTGTAAAAAATTAGATTATGGTTGTGGAAGTAGGAGTGGAGGCTTGTTAGGAAAAAAATAACAATGAAGATGTTATAAGAGTAAATAGTAAAAAAGTAGAAATATGTAGATATGTGCCTATAAATAGGCAGAGTTTTTAAATATGTAAATATGAAAATAATGGGATTTTTATGTTGTGTAAAATAAAGGACCTCTACTCTTTTCAATAGCTGCTGTGAGATATTTTACTTCCACCTGAGCTAACACCAACTAATGCAGATGGGACTTCGGTCTAATGTCTCATCCAACGGATGACATTCTCGGGAGTGCAGAAGCCCCCTAATTTTACACTGCAGTATTAGGAATCCAGTCACCTGGAGTGGGAAGAAAACCCACAGCCTTCTGGTCTTCCAGCACCAAAGGCAAGTATGTTAGCTCTTCTGTCACTGACACTGCTACGTATTGATGGGGAGGAGCAGAGAGAGGAAACTGTCCAAGGAAAGACTGTGGATGAAATGCTTTCTTGGAATAACAGGAAACTTTAATCTGATTGTAGTACTGTTTGAATTGCTTTACTGCATTACCTTGCCCCTAATTGTGAAAATAATGCCACTTTCTTACTTTTTTAATGATATTAATTATGAGCACAAGGACTCCATCTAGAGAGAGGTGAATTTCAGCCTATCAGAGACAAAGCAGTTGGCTGGGCACACATCTCACACCAGTATGACGATCACTGAATCAGCTGTGCATTGCATCATGTCCTTATCCACTGACCTAAAACCCAGAATTTTATCAGGTCCCATATTAAGTGATGGAACAATTTTTGCTAGTCGAATGCATTTTCCTGTGCTTGTTGCTAGGGTATTTAATAATTCTGCTGTATCTGTGTGCAGTGCATGTACAAAATGGAAGATTTACTTAGACTGTTCACTCCACTGTGAATATCTGTTATCCTTCATAATCTTACGGAGATATCCCTAATTTTGGTCACAGACAGTGAGGACAATGTGACAGGCTTGCTACAAAGTCCATTGAGGTATATGTCTGTTTTACTAACAGTGGAGTCACAGTGTCTTCTGTATGAACCTTTGAGTTTAAATTAGCCCATTCCGGGTGCTAGAACGGATAGACTGCTTGTTGAAGGCACCTCATCTCTATGGTAACAGTCAGATTGGATAATTTGCAAAAACTTTAGTTCTTGGACTGTCTTCAACAGAATGAATAAACTGGTACTAAGAGATCTTCTTTATGGAGAGGCACCAAAAGAAAAGGAGAAGACTAGCAGCAAAGGCAGGCCTGATTTCCATGAGAAAAGGAAGGAGAAAAGAGGTTTGGAGGAGTATAACACATCTATTTTATAAATCTTTCCCCAGCCAAGGTTCCTTAATAATAGCTTAATTTTTTCCATGTCAAATGTCATCCCCCTTAACCACTCATTCATGGCCTGCTTCTCCTTCAAGGCCTGGAACCACAGGGCTGATGGGTTCCACTGCAAGGAAGAAATAGGAAGCTTCTCCTTAGAGCAGGAGCTGTCAAGATGTCTTTCCTCCTGTTCTAATTTAACTGTGTTCTCTCTCTGTTCTGGGATCCTCCAGAGCCATGATGCCTGCTTTTGTGGAGGCACAACTTCAATTTGGTGTTCTCCCAGCCCCCTCAATGTCTAGGGATATGTGAAAAGATAACTAAGCCCCCTTCTTTGAAGTTTCTACCCCAGGCCCAGTTTCAGCACTGGAAGCATCAGAACCAGTAAGTCCATGCACATGTTCTTGGCACACATGGATTTGACTTTCTCGATGTTGATGCCTTTGACACTGGTGGTGACATTGGCTCAAACTGTGTTGGTGCTGACCCCTACTAGGCCAAAAGGATTGTTGGTAAGGGCCAGGTGCCAACTTTGGTCCTGATATTTTTGGGGCAGTTGCTGGTGTTGATGCTCTCAACATTCGATGCCTGTGTGCTGAAGTCTGCCCTGGTGGCCTTGGTGCCAGAGTCTTTGGTACCAATGGTATGTACCAATATTTTTCCCCCTTCATTATCGGTGTTTATGTGGTTGGTACTGATGGTTTCAGACCTGACTACTTCAGACGAAGGTTCAGTGCAGAGATGAACCCAGATTTTCCAGCATGATCAGACACCTGCTCTATCTGTTTCACCTCTAGACACCATTGAAATAGTCTTTAGGTCATTCATTCATTTTTTTCCTCATGGGACAGACAACCTCAGGTCTGGGTTGCCTTCTCCACAGGAGATCTTGGATAAATCTCCATTAAGCCTACCTAGGAAAAAGCTGTGCAAGAGGAGGAATATACGCCCCCCCTTCACTGCCCCCCCCCCCAGACATAGATCTTGATGAGGGGGGAGTTTCAGCTCTAATTCCCTCCATAGGATACCAAATTTGGTTAGAGTCTTGAAATGAAGAGACAGAAGGTATTACGGCTGAGCAACCCCGTTTCCTCTGAGGAAGAGGTCCTGCAAGAAGCCTACAGGTCCTGACCCCCTGTGGCCTGGGTGATGCTCCTGCTAAACAAACTTATTGACCTGGCATGCTCCAAGGTATGGTGGGAGCCAGACATCATGAAGTCAGTTCTAGACAATCCCCACAGAGTGTTGTGGAGTCCCCCAAGGATAGGCACCACTGGAGTAAGGGACCTGTTGTTGACTCCATTGTAGTGCCAGTAGCCATCAAACACAAGACCCCAGAGGACACATAGAATATCTATCCCCCAAACAAAAATTCTACTATGACAGATAGATTGCAAAAGCATGCATGTGCATCAGATGCCTTTTCCAGCAAAGCACTGAGCAAAGGTGGGGTTTCAGAAATATCTGACAGGTAAAACTCTGAAAATTTTGAAACAGCTGCCTTCTGTGTACCCTAGAAATCAGTTGGAGACCTAGGTGGCCACTGTTAATTTCATCACTTTGCTGTCTGTGCATCTGTTACACAATATAGTGGATGGGGCAACTAGGTGAGTAGTTTCAGGTATCGCAATGTGACATTAGGCCTGGCTGCACCTCAGTGGCTTCACAGAACAGTTCAAGGTAGCTTTCGTTAATGCTCCTTTTGACTGAGCATCTTTTCTTTTTGAGAAAAGGTTAAGGATAAAGTCATGCAATGTGATTAGGAGGGCACATGCTCACAGCTGTTGGAGTCAAGATCTCAACCTGTCGGAGGTTGTTTCAACGAAGTCAGAAGAAAGCCAAGAACATCTTATTTTGGAAGTCCCAACAGCTTCAGAATCAGCAGCAGCAACAGCAGTTCAACAGAGGTTCCCAGTGTAAAGGGAGCTTCTCTGATAACCACTGACATTGAGGTTGAGGTGATCCTTCAGAATCCAGACAGTACAAAGCCCTAAACAGTTGCCTGACTGTCCCACTCTGGGGGTAGTCAGGGGATAACTTTACTTGCATTTACCTTCTTGGCTGGCCATCTCACAAGACTGTTTAATCAGGGGAATTATCCAAACTCTGAATTTCATATTGCTGTCTTTTTTTCCTTCATTGTATATGTATATATAAACTGTTATCTCGTAAAGCTTCTCTACTACTTTCAGCAAACTCTGTACATTGTTAATTAACTGCATTATTATTTGTAAGCCAAGTGTATTCAACACCATATTCTCTCTGTAATGTTGTAATTTTCATACAAACTGTTTATTTTTCTAAAATTACTATGCACTTTTGTCAAGCTTTTCTCCCTGGGCTTCTGCTGAAACAGGGCTGTAGCTCAATTGGACATTCCTGCGTAACAAATGTCAAATAAATATTTGTAAAACTGCCCAGACAACCATCCTCCCATCCACTTTTAGTGCCATTCCATCAAAGGAGGGTGTGCCATCAAGAAGTAAAAAAAAAAATCCTCTTAAAAAGAGCCATTCATGGGATCCCACCATATCAGAGATGGTCCCAATACTACTCAAGATTCTTCTTGATGCCCAAAAAACTCAGGTCCTCAGACTGATTCTGAACCCCAGCTGTTTGAATCAATATGTGAAGAAAGAGTCATTATGGTCAGGGTGGAATCTGTTGTACTATTCTTATAAGCACGTTATTAGATGTGCTCTTTGGATCTCCAGGATACATATCTACACACCAAAATAATAAAACCATCTAGGAGATGTCTAGGCTTTTAGGTGGGAGCCAGTCATTGCCAGTTCAGAACCCTGCCCTTTGGTCTCACCACAGCTTACCATGTGTTGACAAAGTGCATGACCCCAGTTGCCACCCACAAGTGACTTTTGGAGATAAAATGATTTTGTTACTTAGATGACTTGCTTATTGCTGCACCTGTAATGGAAAAAAATAATTATAGCAGACAATACTTACTTCAACTCTATCTTTCCTTGGGGATCACAGTCAATCTTTCAAAATATCAGCTGGAAACATCCCAAGTTTTGATGTTCATAGGCTGCCAGTTAGACACAGTGAGAGAGCTGGCCATATCCCCCCCCCCCCCAACAGGATATCCAAAGCTGTAATAGACCTCTTCCAACTTCCACAACTAAATGCAGCTTCAGTTATTAAAGTTCTAGGCCTTATGGCAACCTGTATTCAAACAGTACAACATGCCATTGTCAAGCAAAAACAATCCATGACCAGACCCATAAAACTTTCAAAGACTTGATTGAAGCATCTGTCCTGGTGGACAAACCTAGAAAAATCTTAGTTCTGGAACACCTTTTGCTCAGCATATCCCAACAGGCATTATGACTACTTACTTGGGTTTGGAGGATTATTTGAACAGGATGGTCCAAAGTATGTAAACCACACATAAGGCCAAATTTTACATAAATGTCTTGGAGGTGAGAGCAGTCTTCCTTGTGTTGCAGGCCCTACAAGACCTTCTCTTCCAAGGTGCAGTGTCCGTCCACTCAGACAACATGGTTGTGGTATGTTACATAAGCAAACAGGGCAGGGCCCCCTCCCTCCTAGCCCGTCTGCTGAGAAGTTATGCAGGCTTGGGAATAGGATGCATTTTCACATCACTTTCTAACAGCAATGCACATTGCAGGGCTGTCCAACATGATTGTGGACAGCTTGAGCAGGCAAATCTGCTCCAACATGAATGGTCTCTTAAGAACTCAGTTGCCCTAAAGATTTTTCACTTGTAGGGAAAACTTTGTTGCTATCTCTTTGCTTCACCATTTGACACCAATGCAACAGTTTTTTGCCCATCACCTCCTGAGAGGGATATCCCCCAAGAGACCTATTCACCCAGGATTGACCCCGTGGTCCTGTATGCTTTTTCTCCAATACCACTCACCCCAAGGTTCCTGCAAAAATTCAAGATGTGCAAAGGCAAGGTTATTATCATAGCCCAGTTATGGCCATGCCAGGTTTGTTTCCCCTCTGCTTTGGCCACTTCTAAGAAGAAACACCCCTTTTCCCCTTCCACAGTACCCTCATCTGCTGTCTTACTTATCTGGCCAACTGCACCAGGACATCCAGTCCCTTCAGTTAATGACTTGGTTTATCCACTTCCAGTGATGGCCAGAGATACTACATTCCTACAATTAATTACTCCCTCTCGGAAATCATCTACAATAAACAGTTATAGAGCAAGTGGCTTAAGTTCTCATTTTTGGCAAATAAACAATAGTTTGATCCATTTGCAGCCTCTATATCTCAAATACTGACCTTTTTGACCAAACTTTTTCATGCAGGAAACATTTATTCCTCCATCAAAGTTAATGTGGCTACAATTTCTTCTTACCACCAATGTTTTTTCTCATAATCTTTAGGCTACTACAAGCTCTGTAAAGCATTTTTAAAATGTGTTCCATTCCAGGGTGCCATCAGTTCACCCTTCAGAGCCCTTGCTTAGGTCGTAGTTGGAGTGTTTGCATGCTCACAGGATTGGGCAGATGTGGGCAATTTAGCTTCAATATCCTGGATATACTTAAATATTTCTCATTCTCAAGCATATTTAAGGCACTGTCAAAAAGTGCATTTTCTGTGAGCATGTATGGTCATGCTTGCAGCTTCTGATCTCATTTGTAGAGCATTTCCAGTAAATCTCACCTGTATAAAACTGCAGTACCTCACAGTTTAGGGGCATAGGGCTGTGTCCATGTACACTGAATATTTGTGGTCCATTTTTAGTTTGTTTTAAACAAAGCTTTGAGATATTTGTAAATGTAAAATAATAACAATAGGTACATTTTGATATTTGAACATTATTTTGTGGCACTTGGGGCGATATGGCCTAAGAAAGGGATATTTGTATGATAGGGTGTTCTGATCCATTACCCTGCCTATAGTGCCATTTGACCATGATCTAGCTCTGGCTGAGTATGGAACTGAGACAGGCAGGCGGGAAGATGGATTAGATCAGAAAAGTAGAAGATTATCAGCATATGGAGGAACATTATATTCAGGGCAGTCTGATGGTCTTGAGCAGGTGCGGCTCGTGCTATACGACTGCGGGACTGCAGCCCCCCCACCTGTAGAATGGGTCCCCCACCTGTAAAATGGATAAAATAAGTTTCCCATTCCCCCCACCGTAGAACATATTAAAATAAAAAAATTATTGGATTCCGCACATGTGTGTTCCTGACTGCTGTGTTAGGCAGACCAGAACCCAAAGCATGCATGCTTAGGCATTCCTGAGCTCCAGACTGCTCTGTAGGCAGTCCAGATAGGAAAGGCAGGAAACTCTGCCCTTCCAGCCCAGAGGTCTGTGTGGTGATGACCGCACAAACCGGAAGGTCACCGGACTACATCACCCGTAGGCTGGACCAACAGCAGGAGGCTCCAGCCTCATCACATCTCGCGGGAGACCCAACAGCATGCACGGGCCATTATGGAGGACCAATCGGGCTGCAAGATGGCTATGGAGGAGCTGGGCTGAGGACAGGTGATCGCTGCGGCAGACGTAGCTGAGACAGGTAGGGTGTTTATGGAGGACAGAGAAGTGTGTGTGTGTAAAATGCCCCAGTTGCTTCATGGTGGTGGGTAGAGAATAAGGCTTGAATCCTGTACCTTGGGCCTAAGTGACAAGAACCTGAATTCCCTACCCACCACCATTTATAAAACATTTGCAGATTTTTGCCTCATATTTGTTCTGTTCCTCATAAAATCTGTGGTTTCTATATTTTTGTTACTTAACCCAGTCAGTAGTGCAGTGGTGCAGTGGTAGCAGTGTTGCCTGACACCTACGGGTTGTCTAGTTTGATTCTTGGTTGGGGTGCCTTCTGTGTGGAGTCTGCATGTTCTCCCTGTGTTTGTGTGGGTTTGCTCTGGTATCCTCAGTGGATATCTGTCCCTATTATTTGGACTGTATTCCCCCATTATTGGCTTTGTCCAGGTTTTTTGTGCCAAGGTTGAAAGCTATGGTGATAACTGAACTCACTGAATATGTTTGGGGCTGTATTCCCCCATTATTGGCTTTGTTCAGGTGTTTTGTGCTAAGATGTTGACAGCTATGGTGAGAACTGAATTCACTAAATGGTAGCCATTTAAGTTTCAATCTTCCTGTCTTTTATAAACATAGATGATTTGGCATAGTGGTATGTTGCTCTGGCTGTTTTGCAGAGGGTCCTGGGTTCAATACTTGGCAGTGAAATGTATGGTGGTAACACAGCATTTTATTCTAGCAACTTTCCAACATTACAGAAGCAATGTTTAAAATGTGTCCTTGGTTTTTGGGCTTTTGTCCCCCCCCCCCCGAAATAAATGTTGGCTTTTTCCAGATTTCTTGTGCTGCAAAGTTCAGAGATACAGCTAAGTGTCGAGTTGATTTTAGAAGGAGCTGAGAGCTGCAGGGGAACAAAAGTTTAATGCTGCTTATGCTGAGTCGGCTTACATTGTAAATAGCACAACAGGTAGTGTACTTGCTTTTGATGCAGAAGGCTGTGGGTTCTACTCCCACAGTAAGTAGATCCATTGCTGATACTGTACTCTGTTGTAAAGGGGATGGATGCTGCAGTCTTCTTTGGCAAAGATACCTAGTAACTATGAACCTGTTATCAGTTTGCCATCCATTCCCTATTGCGATATTACTAGCATTATCATTTTTTAATGCAACATAGGCAATTTATTCCTCAAGGGCAACAGGCACTTTATTTGTAGATGAAACAATGACATATAAAGTTTTTGCTAGCAGTAACCTCTTAATTAGTTAACAGATTTCTTTAATGTGGAATTATTTAGATGACTTTTACTTCTTCAGAGATCGTGCATATTTATTGATACTGGTAGACTGTAGAAGTCTGAGTAGACTTTTATGATGGAAATGTTCTGAATTGTACAGTTTTGTCATTGGTGCATGCATTTTGTTTCACTGTTTACTGGAAAAATGTTCAAAACAATAAATTTAAAATGCCCTCTAACTGTACTGTATTGTACAAGGAATATAATTTAATACAGTCAGGAAAGTGTATCAAAGAGCATGTATATGTTTCGTGTTCAAGGGGCCTATGATTTGAAAACAGCCCAAAATGAATCTTTATCTGCCACTGTTTCAATGAGTGTGAGTTTCAAGGGCAGAGAAGTTTTAATGCTAAGTCTATTTTCATTGTGAGACTGCATTGCTTTGTTTAGCAGATATTTATTAGGGTTTATGCTATAAAATATAAAATAAAACTTTCAAATGAAATCCATATCATCGCAGAAGTAAAACAGTATGCACATTACAGTGTTTATGGCAAATGGGGTGAAATAACCAAGGAATGGGACATTGGAATGGCTGCAGGGGGGACGCTCCATTCGACCATGATTTTGTGAGGGGGGAAGGGCAGCAAACAGCCCCGGCTGAACTATACCTCTCAACTGTCCAGAATTTTGCAGAATGAATAGATTTTTGCTTCTTATTTTTGGTTTGTTCCTCATAAAATTTGTGGTTTTCTGCCAAATCATTTAGGAATGAAGTCACTAAATAATGACAGACATTGAGTTTCAGATGTCATAACCTTCAGAAAAATGCATGCTAAAGCAAGACCTGTTATTCTATCAACTGTCTTTTTAGTACTGTTTGTATGTTCCCCCAATATATTTGGCCTTATCCAGATTTCCTGCATTAAGAGGTTGAGAGGTATGTACAAATAAATTGCTTTATAGAATTAGGAATATCCAAACCTCTCAACTGTCTCCAATTTTGGCTCAAAATGTTGCTCTCCCCCTAATAATCCCTCTGCAAAATGGCAATTTTGGAAGAAAACGTGGAGGGTTTACAATTATAAATAACTGTAATGATCAGAGTTATAGATTACTTTTATTTCAGAAATGCATGTAGATGTTCTTATTTTGTCAGCTGCTCAAGTTAACAGTACTAATTTTAAAAAGGTGTCCCTTCTTTGACAGATTCCCAGTTGTATTGTGTGGCAATTTTATATTTTTACATCACATTTTTGGTCTGTTTTTCATAAAATTGTGGTTTTCTGGCAAATTAGTAGCAAATCATTAAAGATTGAAGTTAGAAAATAATGGCAGACATTTGAGTTTCAGATTTCATACCCTTCAAAAATTCATACTAATGCAAGACCTACTACTATTCTGTTATCTTTCTTAGTTTATAAGAGCAATATTTAAAAATTGTCTTTATTTTTGGGCCTGTGTCCCACTTCTATGTATGGCTTTGTCCAGATTTCTTGCTCTGAGGTTGAGAGATATGAGTGTTAGAGCCATCACCGTCAGCAAGAGACATTTCAAACTCTGACGTGCTTGTTGCACTCCACTCACCATTGTAGTGGCTCTGGATGTGTCCAAGCAAGTCAAGGAGCAGTTATGCAGTGTAACTGTGCAGAGTATTCCCCCCATCCAAGGTGGACCACAAGTATAACTGTGGCTTTTCATCTGTCCTTGATTTTGCAGAATGTTCTGGTTTTCTGTCATATTTTTATACTGTTGATTTATGCTTCTTATTATTCAGAAAATGCATGCTGTTGCAGTGCCCTGTTGCTCTGTATTAAAGTAGCAATGCTTTAATGACCATGAGGTAAACTTGTCAGAGATTGTAAGATGCAAGTAAGCTTTAATAAACATACTGTTAAAGAATTACCAACATTGAAAGCCTTTTCATTGTTGCCATGCAGAGAATATTTACATAACTAGATAACGTATAAGCCTTAGGTATTGAAATGCATATGACAGTATTTGTAATAAAGGACAGGATTACAGTATTTTCAGAAGCTCATTACATTTGTGGGAGACTTGCAGTTATCTTTGCAGGCTTTACCCGTAAACTAAACTAAACAGAATGCCAATCTATATGGTCCATAACTTGTGCAGTAATCCTTTAAGCAATTTATCTTGAGCTTGTTTCTTGTTCGCTGTTCATTTTTTACTTTGATCATGTGTTCTCCATGAAACAAGTAGATAGTTGTTGTCAGGCAGCAGGTATTTTTTACTTTCAGCATGTTACTTGGAAATGTTATAAAGCTGAATATAAATTATAATTAGAACTGCATTACAAGGAGAAGTGGTTTGAGCTGAGTGCGGCTTGTTTTTTTTATACTTGATTTTGACTGGCATTCCAGTAATGTATTTAAAAAGCAATTTATTTTTTCATACCTCACAACCTTTGTGTTCCCATCTAGATATTAAGTAAGTTGTCATGTAGCCAATGCATTGAAATATTTTTTTCTTCTACACTTCATTTTTACTTGATTGGACTCTCGTAATGACAGTTTGGCACCCAGGGCAGCGTATTTAAAGTTCCAGTTGTTGTGGTTTTGACCATAGCTCCACCCCTTTCTAGTTGGTCACACCCCTTCCCATTGATCCCACCAATTCAGCTGTCTCCTGCAGCCCCCCTTTAATTTGAAGTCACCAGCTGCCACTGGTCTTGAGTTTATAAAAAAAAGGCAAAACAGAGCAATACCACAAATGGAGCCTTGGGTACACAGTAGTATTGTGGTATTGTGAAGCAAGGGTGAAACAAGTTGAGTTATTTAACACATGGAAAGATATGTCTTGTAAGTAACTGGATATCAGAAACAAGCAGCATAGCTAGTTTTTACCTTTGGTGACTTTTGATAGAGAAAGCATTTGACAAGTCTGTAAGACAGCTGTAGTGATTACATACATTATCCAGGGTACAGTAGATTCTGCTGGTGAATGTACACATTGTAGTGGCAGCTGTAGTGATGTCATCATTATCCAGGGTAAAGTAGATTCTGCTGGTGAGTGTACACATTGTAGTGGCAGCTGTAGTGATGTCATCATTATCCAGGGTAAAGTAGATTCTGCTGGTGAGTGTACACATTGTAGTGACAGCTGTAGTGATGACATCATTATCCAGGGTACAGTAGATTCTGCTGGTGAGTGTACACATTGTAGTGACAGCTGTAGTGATGACATCATTATCCAGGATGCAGTAGATTCTGCTGGTGAGTGTACACATTGTGGTATACAACAGCCTTGTTAGAAACTGGTCATTACAGAGGAGGCTGTAATTTGTTAGATTTAGAAATTGCTAGCAAAGGCTGACTGTGCTGCTGACAATAGGAAAATTGGTGTATAGTTTGAGGTAAGAGAATAACAGTTTTAGTGGTAGGGTGCTGTGGCTACAGAGTTTCAGTATGTAGAAAAAGAGCTTGCACGTAAAAGGTAAATAAATTAAAGTTATTTCAAATAGGAACAACAGTGAAAGTAGGGAAAGGCCAGTGATGTCAGGGTACACTAGTTTGCAGTTTTCTGAAGTAATTTGTTATTGTCAAGAGTGATATGCTACAAGTATTAAAAGTAGGCTTAGCATGAGGCTAGGTAGTGGGCAACATCCGCCTTAGAATCGTAGCAAATAAAGTCATTTATTTTGAGAGAGAGATATTTGTGTGTTTTAATCGCTAACAGTATTCCATTATGTCTAAGATGGCCTGTGAGTCAGCATATTTAAGTTTGGGAGATGTGGTGGGATATATGTCCTTCAGTAACATACCATTTGGCTCATATCTCTTCCCAAAAAGTAGTGCTGTTTTTAGTGCTGGTTGGCATCTGTTTGTTGTACAAAGGACCAGAAAAGGAAAAAGGAAAAGGAAAGGAAACCCCAGGTGGACAGGTATAGTAGGTGAAGTAAGAAATCAGGAATCGTTTGTGTTCCTGTAATATACTGACAACAACATTGTTGATATAAGTCCTTATCTTCTGTTGGAAAATCAGAGTATACTTTAACACTACCAGAATAGAAAATCATTTTATGTGCACAGCAGGAACAAAGCACTGATTTAGTGTCTGTAACTCTTAGCTACTGCTTGGTATAAAAGTACTATGTATGTCTTCTACAAAAGTTGACTGAAAAAAGGTTGACAACCAGGTGCTTACATCTATGATTTCCAGATGGCTTTAATAGAGAAGATGTCCTAGTCAGTACAGTAGATGTTAATAGGGCATTGAAAAAGGACAACAGAACACAAATGGGAAATAACACCAGTATTAATGAAATTCTTAAACTTATCTGTGATCATTTTAATAGTTTTTATATTCTGTCAAAGAGGATTTACTAAGGAATTTTATAAAGATTAATTGTTTCTTCTTTTGTCCTGTGTCTAGGGTTGGTTGTATGCTTCATCTACTTCCTGGGTGGCCCAGCTGCCTATTGCAAACTGCAGTGCATACCAAAGCTGTGGAGAGTGCATCTTGTCTCGGGACCCATACTGTGCCTGGACTGGGAAGCACTGCAGAAATATTCTTCAGCACAAACCAGAACTGTGAGTCTTTCTAGATTTGTAAAAGGGTAGATATACTATATTATCATAACTACACTAGACACAGGTTCCACAATGCACTGTCTGCTCTTCATGGCAAAATGTATGGATTTAGGATATCTGTGTGAGGAGGCCATTTTACTGAATTGCACTCAACCACAAAGGCCTAAGAGTGATAGGAAATGGTTTCAGTGCTTTAGGGCTGTGCATGCTCTAGCTAGCTCTGGGAATAAAGTCTGTGACAGCACATGCACATAAACCGTTAAGTGACTGGAAAGTTTAATTGTAGAGCAGATAACAGAAAATAACCAAAACAGCCTTTCTTCATGGCACAGAGGTATGAAGCCATGAGTATAACCCAGACAACCCAAGCTCATTTTGTGGTTTGGCTGCTGGGGAAGTTAGGAAGAAGGGGTGGCTACTGCAAAGCCCATTCTTGTAAAATGGGAGTAAGAACAACTTGCAGCACATGGACTGGAGATATATGCTGAGATATATTAAGTCGCATAAAACAGTAGTCAACAGTAGTCTCCTCTGCCGAAAAACACAGTCCTCCTGACAGAAAGGAGGAATTGCAGTCTGTCATGTCAGCAAGCATGCACATCTTCTGCCAGGGGCAGGGAGACAGCCCATCAGTAAAAAACTTCTGATTGCCTGATTGACAGTTTCCCTTCATTAGCTCTTAACTCCCAAGGAAAGGAAATGAATGGGCCTTAGTGGTTATCAGAGGGCTGGTAGGAAGTGCAAGATAAAAAATAGCCAAAGGGATGCTTTAAAGTATGGGAAAGAAGAGCAAACATGGAAGAGATGAAACGGCATCCCAAAGATCTGAGGAGAGGTTTCAGTAGAAGAATACTGAGTTACAGCAATAGGTCAGTGCACAGGTAATCAAAAAGGCAGGTGTTGCTCAGTCTGTGGCCTAGTAAAAAAAAAAAAAATCGGTTGTGAATACATGCTGTAAATGAGGGAATAAAGATAAACACTGACATTTTGACTTGAGGAAGACATCAATCTGAGTTGGCAGTTCTATCCTTTTTTATTTACAGAATATATCCATAATGTTTGTGGTTGATTTCTTCAACTCCTGCCCCATTTCTTTAACAAGACAATTCTATGACATTGCATAGAAACTAATAAAAAGACTAACTTGGATGAAGTGGGAGTAACCCCCCACACCCCTCATGTAGATGGCTTTCTTCCTGCACCCCTTTACTAAATATAGATAATTCTAAGGTCACACCATTTGGGAGAAAGGGATGGTTTCACTGAAGTATTTCGTTGATTAAACAGGATTTGAAGAACTCACATTTCCTTTTATAATTCATTTCTTTTTTATATATATGTATGTATATGTGTGTGTATGTATATATATATATATATATATATATATATACATACATATATACATGTGTATGTGTACACACACACACACAGACTCACACATACCTCACTTCCACATAAATGTGCACATGCATGTGAGCACACCCACCCACAGACATAAAATAGGTGTGCGTTGTGTTACTACTTTTACATGTCCGAGTTGATTATTGAGTCAGACATTAATGTCAACCATCTGCACAGTAAGATCTCTTTTAGTTTTTGTCAAATTTTTATCAAAATTTGGTTATGGTATACTGTCACTATTGTAGTAAGTCCATCTGGTCTATTGAAATTGCGTAAACAATTGCACAGATGTGTCAGACTGAAGAAAATGGTGTGCATAATTAATGTCATTAACTTTTATGAGAAAAAATTATGTGCATGCATATATGTCAGGTGCTTCTGTCTGGATCCTGTGATGAGGCTTTTCAAATTGCATGAGAAGTGTTGAATGGTTTAGAAGTTAAGTACATGTTACTGACCAGAAAGTCCTTGTTGATTTTCAAGAAGACTTGTAAAGATCTATTGTCTGTCATCACAACATGATATCTTCACATGGTCAGACTATGATGATAAGGTCAGGCAGCTTGAGCAACTTGGTAACCAACCTAATTTTTTAACAAAAAAATGCATATTTGTCATGACTCGAGAAGGAGCAGCTGTAACACATGCCACATCACTTCAGTAAATTCTAATTGATTTAAGGATTTTTAAAATAAACTGGACAAACTTTAGAAAGTCATGGTTGCCTTTGTGATTACTGTTTATATAATGGGTGTACCACACCATGAACTGCTCGGCCAAAAGACTTCAGTTTCATTTTACCCTTATACATGTGTGATTTTGAGTATTTACATTGAAACATTTAGTAATTTTACACCCAGAATAATGTTATCTGTGCTGACTTCTTTCACTGCACATTACATCCCGGTGCATTTACAGAGCTTCACAACCACAGAACTTGCCTTATACTTGTTTTGACTTGTACACATTTTGTGTACTCCCGCATTACTTATAACACCTGCAATCACATTACTGTTACTGTTAGAGATCTCTTTTAGTGCTTTTGGAGGTTTAACTTAAGATTTTCTGCACATTAGTGTTACTACTTTGTCCATGTTTTCAGATCTCCTGTATGCTGTACTGGAACGGGATTAAATATAAATATATGAATATTCAAAAAAGTGTATGCAATACAGCTTTGAAAGCTATCTGAAAATGTTAACTACACTCTCCAGTGTTCATATTGTTCATATAAGATAAGGTTTGTAACCTCATTACTGTCAGGAAAACCATGCAGTTCACTATGACCATGTCCCCTAAAATGCTGTGGTAAATTATTTGAAAATTGTGCCAGAGGTAGCTTCAGGAATGCTGCTGTTTGGTAGACTTCCATTAAATGTAGTGTTTATTTTTGTTTCTTTGTTGGTTTGTTTAATATAACATGTTACATCTGTCAGCTTGTTTTAAAATTACAGCACGTGTTAAACAAAAGCACCCAGTACCTCTGCAGTATTGCTCCTGTATTGTTCCTAGTATTGCATCTAGAGGGCACTGTGCACTAAATAGTCTCTGCAGTGACATTCATTGTAGTGCAGTTTAAGTGTGACATCTGTTATGAGCAACCAGTATGCAGTAAATTAAAATAGAAAATTATTGTTTCATGCTGCTGATTTACTGATATAGGTGTGCAACTTGTTGTAGGGTGCAGTGCCATTTATGTAATTTCTGCAATGACATTCATTCTAGTGCAGTTTTCTTTTAGTAAGTGTGACATCTGTTCTGAGCAACCAGTGTGCAGTAAATTAAAAAGTGCAGTTTTGTACCTACCATAAATGTATATGTTCAAGTGTTCACACTGCTGCAGTCATCACACTTGGGTTATCCTGCCGTCAGGCGGTCCCGCAGTCGGCCAGAGTTCCAAAGTCTTGGTCCGGCGTCGGTTGCTGTCGCTTTTTCCCTGACGTCAGTGCACCAGGGGTATATAAGAGGCATCCAACGCCATTTTCTTCAGTTTTTCTTGCCCCAGATGTCAGGTGCCCCCAAGTAGGTAGGCAATACATATTGCTAATAAAACATGTAAAAGGAATAAAAGGAATACCTTCAGTTACAAGCAAATACACCACAAAGGTTGTACAGGATAGAAAAGGTATAGAAAAGTTCAGCTAGGTCAGAGGGGATGGAGGGAGGGTAACCTGGACTGCAGCAGTGTGAACACTCGAACATCTACATTTATGGTAGGTACAAAACTGTACTATGTTCATCGTGTTACACTGCTGCAGTCATCACACTTGGGTTGAATCCCAAAGCTAAGGATGGGTGGTGGAACTAAACAGGGTTTGGAGAGGCTAGTAGGCCCTGCAGAACTGCAGTGGCAAAGCCATCTCTGGTTTTAGAGTATAGAGGTAAGTGATAGTGCTTGGTGAAGGTGTGCACTGAACTCCAAAGTTGCAGTCTCCAATATATCCTTGGTTGGTACCCCTCTGAGGAAGGCTGTTGATGTTGCTGTAGCCCTGATGGAATGGGGCCTGATTTTACCAGGTACAGGTTTCCCATGGTGTGTGTAGCAGAAATGGATACAATGTCCTATCCATTTTGAAATGGTCTGTTTTGAGATAGCCTTTCCTTGTGATCCTGCAGCATAGGATACAAAGAGCTGGTCAGATTTTTTGAAAGCCTTAGTTTTATCCAAGTAGTAACGTAATTGCCTGTGAATGTCCAAAGAGTGTAGGAGCATTTCCCCTTTGTTCTGAGGGTTTGGATAAAAGGTGGGCAAATGAATGGTTTGGTTTAGGGCCACACTGGATACCACCTTTGGCATAAGGGTTAGTTCGTAAAGAGACTCTGTCTTGATGAAAAATGATGAAAGGCTCCACTGCCATTAGGGCCTGTAGCTGTGAAACTCTTCGTGCTGAAGTTATTGCTAGCAGCAGGGCAGTTTTCCATTATAGAAACTGTAGATCAGCTGTAAAAGCTGGTTCAAAGGGCAGTAGTGTAAGTTTTTCCAAAACAAAGTTGAGATCCCAAGTTGGTGTTGGTGCTCTCCGGGGCGGTCTTATGTTCTTAGCCCCTCTGAGGAACTGTCTTAGTAATGGATGTGAAAATATAGGAGGATCCGTGTTGTATTGAGCTGAAATAGCTGAGGCGTGAATCTTAATAGATGAAAAGGAAAGTCCTTTGTGCAACATCTCCGTTAAATATTGAAAAATCTGAGGAATATTTGGGACAAGGGGATTTTGGCCTTTAGCCTGGTTCCAGGCGCAGAATCTTTTCCATTTGTCTGAATAGGCTTTACTGGTGCTGGGCCTCCTGGCCTCCAGAATGACATCCATCACAGCTTTAGAGAGAAGTGTTGACTGGTTGTTTAGGTAATTTGCCATACAGCCAGATTTAAAGTCTTGAGCTGGCTGTGTAGAATCTGATTGTTTTGCTGAGTGAGCAGGTGAGGAATTGGAGGTAAAATCCATGGTGGGCCTTGAGCCATGTTCCTTAGCATTGGATACCAGTGTTGGCATGGCCAGTCTGGAGCAATGAGTATCATTTGTGGCCTCTCTAATCTGGCTTTCAGCAGCACCTTTGCCAGAAGAGGCAGTGGAGGAAAGGCATACACTGTCAATGTTTTCCAACTGAATGAGAGGGTGTCCACTTTCCAAGCTAGTGTGTGGTATGTCCTTGTGCAGAATTTCTGTAGTTGGTAGTTTTGGGGGGAAGCAAACAGATCTATGTCTGGGCTCCCCCATTTTTGAGTTATCATTGCGAATACTTGTGGATCTAGTTTCCACTCGTGAGGATCTATGATGTTTCTGCTTAGATCGTCTGCCAATGTGTTTTTCTTTCCTGGCAGGAATTGTGCTTGTAGTTGAACTTGGTAGGTCAATGCTGTGTTCCACAAGGTCATTGCTTGCCTCCATAGGGGGTAGGAATGTGTGCCCCCTTGCTTGTTTATGTACCACATCACTGTGGTGTTGTCCGTCTTTATTAGGAGTTGTCCTGGATGTAGGAGGTCCTTGAAAGCTGTTAGGGCATTTTGTACAGCTAGCATCTCTTTTTGATTGATATGTAGATGCCTTTGATCTGCATACCATTTGCCCTGAATACACTGTCCTGCCATGTGTGCTCCCCAGGCATAATCTGATGCATCTGTTGTTATAGTTTGCCTGGCTGTGGGTAAGGTAAAAGGCTGACCCTTGTTGAGGTGACATGCCTGAGCCCACCATAGAAACTCCTGTTGAAGGCAGGGAATGAGTGGAATTATTGTTTCCAAGCTGTGGCTGTGTTGAGTCAATATGCTTTTCAGATACCATTGTAATTTCCTCATATGCAGTTTTGCAAATGGTATTAGTAGTATGCAAGATGCCATGAATCCCAAGGCCTGCAGAATTTTTCTTGCAGGGAGTTGGGTCTTTGTTGCCATCATTTTGAAGTATTGAGTCAGTTGTCCTTGCTTGTCTGGCGTGAGATAAGCCATCTGGGCCATTGTATTTAAGGTGGCACCCAGGAATATTATGGCTTGTGAGGGCACTAGTTTTGACTTCTTTTCGTTTACTGTGTACCCTAGGCAACCTAATAGGTTTTTGAAAAATGCCAGATGCTTTAAAAGAATGTCCTTGCTTTCTGCTTGAATAAGGCAGTCCAGGTATGGATATATTTGAATTCTTCTTTGTCTGCAGTATGCAATTACTGGTGCCAGGCATTTTGTGAAGACCCTGGGCGCAGTAGATAAGCCAAAGGGCAGTGCAGAGAATTGGTAATGGGTTGAACCTGCTATAAATCGGAGGTATCTTCTGCAATTTTGTCTGATAGGGACATGAAGGTATGCCTCCTTGAGGTCCAACGTTACTAGCCAAGCCTTCTTGCCCAGCATGGGAAGAAGTTGCTGTAGTGTTAGCATCTTGAATTTGTGTACTACCAGATATGTGTTTAGAATTGACAGGTCCAGAATGGGTCTCCAGACTTTGTCTTTTCGGGGAACTAGAAAGAGTCTTGAGTAAAATCCTTGTCCTTGCTCCTGTGTAGGAACCTGTTGAATGGCTCTCATGTCCATGAGAGCTGAAATTTGCTTTTGAGCCTCTGCCCATTGATTTGGTGGCAGGTTTGGCATTCCTTTTATCGTTGGTAAAGTGTGAAAGTGGAATCTGTATCCTTGAGATACAATATTTAGGACCCATTTGTCTTTTGTGATGATGTGCCAGTTGTCTGCAAAAAGTGCTAGTTTTCCTCCCAAGGGAGCTGCCAAGAGGGATTTGCTTGGTAGTCTGAGGGGTAAGTCATTGTGTATGTCTTCTAATAGTTTGAGACCTGCCTTCTCCTCCATTTTGGGTTGTGGCACCCCATTGTCGAGGCTGGTAAGAGCCTTGTGACTGACCTCTGCCCCTTGGGCATCTGTATTTGCCCCTCTGTAGTTTGGCAGAAGCTGGAAAGGACCAGTTTTTGGTTGGCCAATTTCTGCTGAAACGAGGGGGTTGAACCTGTAAAAAATCCTTGACCGTCTGCATAGATTTTGCCTTATCCTCCATTTTCTTTAAAACCTCTTCTGCTTTTACACCAAATAAAACATCCTGCTGTAAAGGTGCATCCAATAACTTTGCTTTAACATGATCAGGTAAAGTTTGTTCTTTTAACCAAGCATGCCTATGTATGACAGACCCTGTCACTGCTGCTCTACAAGAAGCTTCCAATGAATCAAATCCGCATTGCAAAGTATGTATTCCCACTTGTTCAGCTGCATGCAACAAATCTTGCATTTCCTTGTAATTAGGCTGTTCTGTATGTGTGATCATTTTTTGTTTTAATTGAGACATCAAATATTGTTGATATTTCAGCATGTGAAACTGGCAATTTAAGGCCCTCATAGCTGGAGTAGCTGAGGTATATACTTTCTTTCCCCATCTGTCTAGTACTCTAGAATCCCTTTCAGAGGGTGCAGGGTTTTTAGCAATTGAGGCCTTAACCCCTTTGGGACCCTGGGAAATGGTTTCTGGGTCAGCAACAGGGCTTTTATATAGGAATTTGTGTGAGTCAGGGACTCTGTAGTATCTGTCTGGTTTGGCTGGTGCAGGAGGTAGTGAATGTTGGTTAAGGCTAGATTCTGAATAAACATCATCCACAATGTCTAACACGGGTGGAATAGCAAGTGGTCTGTGCCGGGGGAGTAAAAGGAACTCTCGGAGCCTTTTCTTAGAATCAGAGTAATCCTGACTTTCCCAGTGGAAATGTTCCCTCATGGTATGTAAAGTTTCCCCAAAAGAGTAGTCTTCTGGGGGAGATGCTGAAGGGATAGACTCTTCAGCATCAGAGTCTTCATAAGGGGGAAAGGAATATTCCTGTTCCTCAGAAGAATTTGAGGAAATTGAAGCCTGGTCAGAGGAAGCGTAGTCCTCCTCCTGTCTTGGCCTTTTATCAGGAGGGGGATGGGAACCCCTGATTAGGGTAATTAAATCTTCAGCCATCTTAAGCATCTGTTTCTTAGGCATGGGGCCTTGTACTGGAGACTGCTGTACAGTCTTCTTTGTTTTAAAAGGGGTTTTCAGCTTTGCATAGGATTTAATAGTGAGTGTAGTCAGTCTGAAGACACCTTCTGCAACTGAAGGCGTTTCAACTGCACCGGAATCTCCTTCAGCCATGGAGTTGGAAGGGCCTAAAGGTAAAGGTTGTGGAGGCCTAGCAATCTCCACTTGGGAATCGTATGCTGCCTGGAGTTCTAAATCAGCGGTCGTCAGGGGCTGCGTAGGCGCCTCACTGAAAACCGGAGAACCAGCGACTGGCCTAGCAGAGGCCTTGGAGTCTGGTTTGGTTCTCGGCTGCCTGTCCTTATCTTTGCATTTTTTATGCATTCCGGTCGTCGGTTGCTCCGACAGCATGGTATAATTAAATTTCCTACCAAAATAATGTCGGGCGAAATCAAACTGACGTTTAATAGTTCGTTTGTTAAACCTAGCACAAAACCGACAACCTGTGACATCGTGGTCTGGGCCTAAGCAAGGAATACAATAAGAATGAAAGTTCTTATGAGGTATTTGCTTCCCACAAGAAATGCAATTGTTAACTTTTTCTGACATCGGACTGAGGCAAGAAAAGGTTCCCCAATGGGGTACTTAGCTTTATTGAAGACTTTGGTCTGAAATTCGATTAGAAAATCTCAGGAGTCGGCCGACCGGCACTTGCAAACTGGTTCTGCTTCGGGCACCGCGCGACAAGAAAGACTGAAGAAAATGGCATCGGTTGCCTCTTATATACCCCTGGCGCACTGACGTCTGGGAAGAAGCGACAGCAACTGATGCCGGACCAAGACTTTGGAACTCTGGCCGACTGCGGGACCACCTGACGGCAGGATAACCCAAGTGTGATGACTGCAGCAGTGTAACACGATGAACATCAGAATGTTTGTTTCATGCTGCTAACCAAGTTACTGATGTAGTTCTGGAAGTTGTGGTAGGGTGCAGTGCAGTGCCACTTATTTAGTGCGAAATCTCTGCTGAAACAGTTGTGAACATTCAGTTTCCTTGAAATTATTAGTACGCATTACTTGTGCCTCACCAGTGTGCAGATTTTTGCTTTGTTCATGACATGCTATTTTTGGCGAGTTGGAGGTGCTAGAGTAAATCACACACAGTCATTGCAGTGCACTTATTTCATTTTCACTGTTTACATTATTTAAAATAGCATACAGTGAAAAACTATTATCAACCTACCTTTCCTCCTGTGTCACTTGAAATGTATTCTTGTTTCACTTAGATTGTCATATAATTTTCTTTGCTGACACTCTGGTATGGACTTCTTTATTCTGTAGTACAGTGCACACTATTCATACATAATTTCAATTGCAGGCACAAGAAGTATTCCTTATCCATCCTAAAAAGTCAGTCCACACACAGAGCCTGTGTGTGTGTGTGGGGAAGGGGGGGGGGGGGTGTCCCAACACCTTCTTATTTCGACACAACATTTTTGTAACTGTTTATTGTACCTTGGTTAAAACAGTCTCATTTTTTTTAATTTGTTAGTTAGCTAAGTGAGATGGTTTATCTCTACTCCATTTAGCCATGACCCAAAACTACAAGGCCTGAGGTAAGTACAGAATGTACTGACAATTTAGCATAGTCAGACAACCAGCATGTTTTTTGAGAAGTGGGAGGAAAACAGAATATCTTGAGAACGCCCATATAGACATGGGGAGAGCATACAAACTCCATAGAAACAGTGACCATAGGTCAGGATTGAACCATAAACACTGCAGTTGCAGGACAGATATTTTAACCGAGACACTGTGCTACCTCTGCAATATTGTATACTGTACAGATGATACCAGCTTCCATTGCTGCCTCACTGCCTGGTTCTCCTGCATGTCCTCTTTATGTCCACTTGTTTTTTGTTTTTGTTTTTTGACAGCTTTCTTCTCACATCCCAAAGATATGCAGTAGATGAAATGACTATCCTCCAAATCATCTATAGATGTGCTTTGTAGTATGCGAGTATGAATGTGTGTGTGCATCCTTTGATGGGTTGGCTCCTCATCCACCATCAGTTTATTTTCTTTCTCCCTAGTGAATGCAGTTCTCCTGTGACCCTGAAATAGATAAATCAGGTATTGGGGAATAAGTAATTGTCATAAAATACATTTTAAAGGCATTTAAAGTTTTCACTGTTCAGATGTACCAGTTGCTGTTTCATAGTCCAGATAACATCAAAACCTATAGTACAAGAATGCATAGAACTGGGCTGCATCTGTCCAAAAATGTTATGCATTATAAATATGTAATTATCGTATTGTTTCATTCAAAATAGTATTATTCTGTCTATGTGGGTATAACTGTTTTTCAAATCATTTTCTTTTAAACAGGCTACCCATAGTGTCACTACACATTCCACATCCTGTCCTACCACATAGAGCTATTTCACTTCAGTGACACAGCCACTATTATATCACAACAATGTATCTGTAACAGTTAGTCAATTCTAAATCTTTCCAGCTTCTCTTATGTATAGTTTTGGCAGTTTAGCATAAGGGATTAAAGCTGTGAGCTACAAAATTAGTTGCTGTGTATTCCTAGGTTTGATTCCCTCACTCTGAGTTTGTATATTTTGTGAGTCTGAGCAATCCACTTAACCAGACAGTGGTTCTGGGACACATCTGAAAAGAGCCTCTTTAACAAACAAGTAAGTGATATGCTGTGTTATATGCAGTACTCAGAATCACAAACTGCTTTTTGCCTTTGATGCCTCTAATACAAGTCATCCTTACTTTTAGTAAGGCACCATTTTTTTCTGACTGAGTGGGGGAAAAGGAAAACATTACTTACCAGTGTCTGTGATAAGAGGCATAGGCTGGATTAGCTGAGTGGTTTGGAGATCTGAAAAGTTCTGAAATGTTGCGGTTTGGTAGGCCTCTATTAAATGTAGTAGGTTTTTTTGGATGGAGGACTAGTAACATCTTGCATCTTCTTGTCAGTCCTTAAGCATAGCAACTGAGAAGCATTAAAGTGCTGCCTTTAGGTGATAGTAACTCACTTCAACAAAATCTTCTTCTCTATATTAAACTCTCTTACACCTCAACATAAGAAGAGAGTAAAATCAAAATCTACACCGTGGCTTACATTAGATATATTAAAAAAACTAACACACAACAGACATAAAGCATGGAAAGCCAAGCATATGGAATAAAATGACAAACAATCTGCAATAATATCAGCACTTGCAAACCCTGACTAAAAATCCCATCCTAAATGCCAAAAAACTACTATAATAGTATACAGAGAAACCATAGCAAAATTCCAAAACAATTTTATTAAACAATCAATGCACTTATACAACCTGGTAAAAAAATCACACTCTGTCCTTTCACAGATAAAACAAACTGTAGTATAACATGGAAATTTAAGTAATACTATGTAAACGCTGCAAACTCGGTTAGTAAACCCAGTGCACCCAACACATCCGTAAGTGTGAGTACTATCTTCTGACTTACCACAACTCCTACAACCACAGTTAAAAAAAAATGTTTTATATATATATATATATATATATATATATATATATATATGTGTGTGTGTGTGTGTGTGTGTGTGTGTGTGTGTGTGTGTATATATTCAAAAACATAAACCCAGCCCTCTTCAGCTGACAAACTGTCAGTAGAATATCTGAAAATAGCTGCAGAAGACATTGCATACCCAGTACCTGTAGTTATACATTGCTGTCTCCAAGAAGATATACTCCTCAAACTCTAGAAACAATTCTACGTTATTCCTTTACATAAAGGTGGCAAATGTATTGAGCTATCCAGCTGTAGGACCTATTGCCTTTTTGTCATGCCTCAGCCTCTTAATGCAAGAAATCTGGACAAAGCCAAATGTAATGGGGGACCAAGGCCAAACATAGTGACAGAATTTAAATGTTGCTGTTATAAATGTAAAAAGTTGTTAAAATAACAGATTTTGTGTTAGTATGCATTTTCTGAAAGATATGAAGTCTGAAACCCAAATGTCTGTCATTATTTTGTGACGTCAGTCCTCAGTGGTTTGCTAGAAAGCCATAACTTGGAACAAAGAGAACAAATTACATTCCACTGCACAGCATAGATATAGGCCAGGCCACAGCCTTAATAGTTTTCATAAAGTAAAACAGCATTACTAGTTTTCATAAAGTATATTCATGAAAGGTGAAATCAAGGTGAAATGACTGCATCCGTAATTTTATTCCTAGCCAAAGCATTTGATACAGTTTCACATCGTATAGAAGAACTGGGTCTCACAAACAGTATAATCAGTTGATTTAAAAGTCAGCTTATCCATCAAATGCAGTCTGTACCCTGGGTGGATTAACTGTCATTGCCTCAGCAAATAGCATTAGTTGTGCCACAAGGTTCACTGTTAGGACTTTTATTCCTTTAATATATGTACATGTACAAAATGCATACAGACTATACAAGATGCATACAGACTCTCACTCAGCAAATGTAATCCAGTATTCATATGCCTCATCACTAATATGTGCAGCCTTTTCAGTCAAACAGCTCCAAGATGAGCTACTGCATTCCTGTTCAAAAGAAAAAAAATGAAAACTGGGTAGACCAATCTAAACTACCCCCCCCCCCCAAAAAAAAAAAACTAATGGCAATTTTACTTCCAAGTCAACAATCAGACAACTGCAAGTGAAAAAAAATATTATCAGTCAGTAATATTAGAATTCAGCTAGTGCAAAATATAAAACTGCTGGGAATAATAACTGTCTATTGATTAAGATTCAAGCAGCATATCTAATGTGCAGTTCAAAAAAAAAGAAAAAATAAATAAATATATATATATATATATATATATATATATATATATATATATATATATTAGGACTTCTCTATAAAGTCCTACCTCTTCTATCAGATCGTGTCTGTAGACTTATCTACTTCCTACTCTTCGATATTTCTCACTGATTTTGACTAACTTGCAGATTTCTCAGCTAGTGAAACTGGAGCAATCTCATAATAAATTTGCAAAGTCTGCAAGTAACCACATTAACAAATACATGACTGTTTTAGTCCCTTACCTGGTTGGAACTACCTACTCCTTTAGCCTATACTCATTATTAAAACTGCTCGCCATATCCTCTATAGTTCAAATAGATGCCCTGCCACACACACTACTTGTTAAACTGATACAACCCCCCCCCCCCCCCCGAGTGCTAGACAAAATGAACCAAAGCTTGGTGCTTACTGGAAAAACTAAAACTGTAGCAGTAACTGCCTGTACTCTGTAAACCTTAACTCTTTCCCAACCAATATCAGACATTCACCTCATCTACAATTTAAAATCTCATTGAGAACATCCATTTCATAAAAGTGGTGTTGCAGTTGTAACAGGTCAATTAGTGAACATTTTATCCCATCTATAATTTAAAATCCCAGTGGATTTATACTTGTCAATGAAACTGTCTTCAAACCAATCCCATGACTAAGTTCCCTCCTTATACAGACAAATCAAACAAATGTTAAGAAATCCTCACGTTATGTCCTGTTTACAGGTCTCAAGTGAAAAATTGTTTAGATAAAATATACATATGCCTTATCTGCTGCATATATAACAAAGTTGCAATGTCACCATATACATATATTGTAAAATAATGCATAACGTATAGAATAATGTGACTTTAACGTGCTGTAAATACTACATAGTGTACGTATCATGGTGATTAACTCTTAAGCTATATATGTATATATATAGCTCTCTCTCTCTCTCTCTCTCTATATATATATATATATATATATATATATATATAAAATCTGTTATGTAGTATATTTTATTATTAGCTCATCATACTAAATGGCTGTACAAATGTAAGTAGTTTTTCTCCATCAGCCTCCATAGAAAAGTGTATTCTCCCTAGTTGGACTTTCCTGATAATCAAAGGCCCTTAAATAAATAGTTACATTAAGAAACATATAGTTATGAATAAATGCGTAGTATGTGCTTCTGGTAGCCTTTCTGCAGTTCTGGCTCATGTACTTTCACAAACCTAAGTGTCTAAAATTTCTGAGTATGCACTCCTGTCTGCAGGTTGTTTAGGAATTGTGTAATGTGAATATCAAATTTTGTGACTCCGCAGCCCATCAATGAAAGTCTTCCTTGAAAAACAGTTTTTAGAATATAATTTATTGTTATCCCCTTTTGAATGCATGCAGTATTAACCTAAAGGCTATTTCTGGAAGCAAGATTTCTTTCAAGCATGTTTTGTTTTCTGCATACTCTTGAAGCATTTAGAGCAACATATTTTAAAAGCAAGAAATATCAAGTAAATTAGTCTTTGATGGAGTTAATCAATTACAAAAAATGAAACTTTTATTACTAATGCAGCAGGTGGGGTGCTTTGGTCTTCTAATTCTCATATTTTGTTGCAGACATTGGAAACAAGACATTGAAAATGCAGACACAAAGGCCCAGTGCCAGCAGAACACATCATTACCAGGTGGCAGAAGTTTTAGATCATCTGGTAAGTATATTGCAAGAGTTCTAACTGAGCAGCCCCCAACTGGTTTGGATATGCAAAAATGTAAAAATGTGCAGAATGCATTTGGAGATAGGTAATCATGCCCCATGTGAGGGTAAAAGACTTACATTATTAAGAGTTAAAAAAACAGCTGTGTTTTTCACCATGTTATTTTTCATAAACAGATGGTAAGTGTTTTATTTTTTTATTTATGTATTTATTTATACGTATTTTTGTTAACCTGGTAAGTGAGCTGGTCCAGGGCAGGGACCCTTTTCAGCCACGACCTGAGCTACAATGGTAAAGACAATAACAAGTAAAAAATGCAGTTAGGAATACAAACAAGAAGAAAAAAAAACAATACTGATATTAATGAATTTGACAAAGATTGCATATATAAAACACAGAAAAGCGGTTGACAGTGAAAAAGTAAAACATTAAACAATATTTACAAAATTGTGTACATTATCAATGCTTAAATATACAATGTAGAGGAGTATATTTCATTATCAATACAGAATTGTGAATGATGCATGGGGGAGTAATTCTACTCGCATCATTCTTGTTGTCCTAAGGTAGTATCAAGCAGACTTAACCTGCAGGTTTGGAATGGAGCCACTGGTACATTGGAACCTACAAATTAGTATACCATTGTATTAGGCCCATGTTTCTGTAGCACATGCATTTATTTTCTTTGAACAAATGGTCTCTGAATATATTATTGAAAGTCAGTAGTTGGTCTGTATTTCTAATGTTCTTTGGAAGATTGTTCCAAACATCTGGTACTGTTTTCAAGAAAGCTCTCTCGCACATGTCAAATGTAAAATGGGGACTGTGTCCCTGAATACTATAACTATTTCTAAGAGGATAGGATTGGTTTCTAAATTGCAGTCTGCTGAGTAGTGGTGGACAGTAGCCATCATTTAATATTTTGTAGATTAGTGTATTGAACAGTAAAATTGCTCTAGCTTTATAGGCAGCCAGTTTTTCAATTTAGAGTAGTACATGGATGTACTTTATTCTTGGTGAATTAAATGAGTGCAGTATTGTACATAGAGAGATATGCAATTAAAGGGAGACAGTATTTTGATCTAGGGGAGAAGAACATTTGTGACAATGGCTTGCCTAGCCTCATTGGTCAACCAGTTAGATACTTTGTATGAGACTTTAAGCTGAGTTAATACCTTATTGGGCTGAGAGTTGGGCGTGTTGATGGAGTGATAGATTTTGGTCTAACATTAGTGCTAGATACCTCTGTTGAGTAATGATAAGAAGGTGGGTGCTCATAGGGTCTGTAATACTGAAGGTGGGGACATTACTTAGTTTTTCTATAGGTGCCACATAGCATCACTGTGTTTTTACATATTGACTGACAGTTTATGTTTGCAAAGCTAGTTTCATCTAGATTCAAAATACTGTTTTAATTTTTTCCAACTTTTGTATTTCTTTTTCAGAATATATAGCATGATTTAGCAAATCATATAAAAAATGTATATCATATATGTCATGCTGCCTTAGTTTTTCACTTACCAAAGGTCACAGTGCCATGCATCATTTAAAAAGTTACTGTGGTATATATCCATACATCATTTAATAAGTTACTCTGGTATATATCCAATCCATACAGCATTTAAAAAGTTACTGTGGTATATATCCATACATCATTTAAAAAGTCAGTGTGGTATATACCCAATCCATACATCATTTAAAAGTTACTGTGGTATATATCCAAACATCATTTAAAAAGTTACTGTGGTATATATCCATACATCATTTAAAAAGTTACTGTGGTATATATCCAAACATCATTTAAAACGTTACTGTGGTATATATCCAAACATCATTTAAAAAGTTACTGTGGTATATATCCATACACCATTTAAAAAGTTACTGTGGTATATATCCATACATCATTTAATAAGTTACTGTGGTATATATCCAGACATCATTTAAAAAGTTACTGTGGTATATATCCAGACATCATTTAAAAAGTTACTGTGGTATGTATCCATGCATCATTTAAAAAGTTACTCTGGTATATATCCAAACATCATTTAAAACGTTACTGTGGTATATATCCAAATATCATTTAAAAAGTTACTGTGGTGTATATCTTTGAGGAAGTTAGAACTGTTTGGATACTACATCAGTTGATGCTTTATGTATTTTCTCATTGGCAGTGACTGACAGTTTTGAGTGATTTTGACTCCGTCCTCCCACCTCCATTAAAAGCTGCAGCACATACAATTATGTTCTTTTTTCTATGTCTGAGTCTCCTGATTACTTTAGTTATCGGCTGATTTAGTTATCCTCAGATCTTATGAAATGCGGTGAAGAAATTTTCTTTGGAATGCATGCATAGGTACTAGCATAGCTGGTCTTATGCGGAGGCAAACTAGGTGGATATTTGGCTGGGGTGCCTTTCTGCCCTTTGTTTTTTCGTTCATTTATTTACTTTAAGTAAAGAAATGCAAGCACTCTATGGGGTAGGTGCTGTGCACCTGGCCAGTCACTTTGTGGAGTGTTTTACTCCTTGCAGAAAGCATGCAAATATTCAAGAATGAAGAGGAGTAGCACTAAGCACTATAGCTGAGAGTAGCAGCAGCACCCAATACATTTTTTTTTTTAAATCGTAGTACACAGTGATGTATTGCCAGAAAACTGGTGAGGCAGATTGCATACCATCCATCCCTGATTTCACAGAATATCCACATTCTTTTCAACTGTTTCTGATTTTGCTTCACAGTTTTGCCCTGTCCTTCGGAAAAGTGTTGATTTTTCTGGTAAATCACAGAGGATTACAGTGAATCACTAATGCCAGATGTTTCAATTATGTACTTTGTATTGTTCAGAAAATGTACATTGATGAAAAGCCTGTTGTTCTATTAATGTTTTAAATAAGTTAGAGTTATATTTAAGCATTGTTTCTCATTTTGGGCCTCTCCCTGCCCCCATTATTTTTTTTTCTTTGTCTCTAATTCTTTACCAAAGAAGGTGAGAGCTGTGAATGTCCCTGACTTTAGCTCATATCTTTGGTTTGTCCATAAATGTGTGGTTTTCTGGTAAATTATAAAGGGTTGCAGTCACTAAATAATTATGGACATTTAAGTTTTGGAAATCACTTAAGTATTTAAGAGAGCTATTTATAATCTGTTTGATACATTTGTTGCCCCATAGGTTCATAGGTGTGTACTAGGCTAATGGCCCTGGAACCTTTACAAGCTTAGTCCATAGGATTACCCTGGCATCATGCCATGTTTTGCTTGGCCCTGATTCTTTCTCTATGGAGCTGAGAAAATTATTTATTTTATTTTTGTAAGAGTCAGACATCAGAGCTATATAACGACAAGTTAGTTATAATATATATGGGGCTGTCTGTGGAGGAGAATAACAATATGTGATTGTTTGCTTAATGTTCCGGATTTGCAGAATTAAAGTAATTTGTGCGTGTCAACTTGGAATACTTTAATGTGTGGCTACTGTTTGAGGAACAAAACTGTAATTCATTGCAGGCCATAATTTATCACAATCTGATAGCTGACATACACACAAAAGTGAGTATAACTGCTGGGTAGAAGTGTGAACTGTCTGTGGATAAAAGTTACTGATCCTGTTGTCATTTGCGTAGCTGAAACAGGGACTAATCATTTTTTTTATCCCAGAATAGTATACATTTGTGTGAGGTAAAGTGGAGTACTCTTTTATTGTGACCATTGTTTAGTTTAACTACAATGGGACATCTGAGTTGTACACTGTAAAGTGGATGTAATTTGAAGGGTATTGAGGCCATTTGTGGATAGATGTGATCGACTCATGCTGTTGTTTGATCATTGTTAAACAACAATCACTGATATGGCAAAGCAGGCCTAGTGCCAATGTTCTGCATTTGCTGAAATCACTGTAAAACTAGTATTGCTATTGTTTATGCTCGTCTGTGACTGATGCAGTGAATTTTAGAGTAACAAGTTAGCCATGCCATCTTGCTATTTCCAGCACAAGCTTCAGAACTGCACACAGTAAGTGTCTGTCTTTAGTGAGCTGGCTGAAGCAGGACGTGACTGAAAGTAACTGATCACTGGGCACAGTGGCACAATGAGTAGCATTGCCATCTCACAGTGCATAGCTCTGTTTGAGTTCTTGGTTGTGACTTCATCTGTGGGAGTCTGCATGTACTTCCTCTTTTGAGTGGGTTATCTAGGTACTCTGGTTTCCTCTATCTCTCTAAAGAAATAATGTAGGTGAATTGGTGTTCCTAAGCATTCAGAATGAGTGTGTGTGTGTGTGTGTGTGTGTGTGTGTGTGTGTGTGTGTGTGTGTGTGTGTGTGTGTGTGTGTGTGTGTGTGTGTGCGTATTTGTCCAACTAATGATAGACCTGTTTGTTTCAGAGTCAGTAGCAGTATTCTGCCAGTATGTGTGTATACATGTGAAAAATCAGTGTATCTTGTGAGTGTCCTGCTTTGTAAGGGCCGCTATCAGTATGTATGCTTGTGCCTGTGAAAATTCTTGTGTCTTGTGATAGACACATTTTGACATAAGGTATTAGCTTTCGCCCTAAACCTCACATAGTAGCTGGCTCTATGCAGAGGTTTGCATAGAAACTTACTACAGCTTGCATGGAATTCTCAGGATAGTATGATAATTACTACTTTAATTTTTCTTATAATCAAACCTCTGAGGTGCACACATAATGTTGCCACAGCATGTGTGAGGAGTGTGGACATTGTAGTTATTATTTTTTAACTTTCTTCACAAATCTCAGAGATATGTATTGAAGGTCACTGTAGTTTAAGGAAAGTGTACTGTTTAGAAGCACATGGTAGAATACATTACTATGATCATTTTTTTTCACTTTCATCACAAATATCAGACACGTGGACAAACTCAAATCACTGTAACTCTACTTGGTATCATACAGGTTACTCAGAGGTGATATGTGCCTCGCCTACAAGGCAATCTCTGACCCTGCCTTACTTGAGATGCTCCATATACTCCTCGTGCATTACCCACTCGAACGGCCTGAATCTAATATGTGACATCAACAAAACCTGCTGGACAGACTGGTTTGTCTCCCAGAGGCTGCTCCATCTCTGGAACAGACTTCCCATATATGTCAAACAGAGTACCTCGCTGACCTTCTTCAAGTGTAGCCTTGATGAGTGGATGGCAAACCACAAATTTGTACCAAGGGTTCCACCTGTGTCCCTCATTGACAGGGGTGACAGATGCTGACTGAGGTTTCTTTTTTGGGGATAAACTCTTGTCTAAGCTTGTAAGGCCCCCAAGGCCATTAGCCTAATAACCTACTATGGTCCTATGATATACAGACTGTTATCTTGAGGTTGAATTAAAGAGGCATTATTTTTATATACATCTAAAAGTAAGAGAATTAAATATCTTACAAAGTTCTATTTTTTTTTCAGTTTCATCTCAGTCTGACATCAGAGTAGTACACAGAAAGTATCTGTCTTTAGGGAGTAAGTAAAGCAGTATGTAATGTACATATTTGACAGCAGCCATATGAGCTATATGACTGTAGCCATTTATGCCTTCATTACAATCTAACTCCAGATAGATAAACAGAAGTTGACTCTGACTATAATTTTTTAGTGGAGGTAGGGAGGCAGACACTCTTTTCAGATATGATTTATGCATTGTCACAAAAAATTGTCTTCTCATTTTGTTGTGAACTAGTGTTTAGTCAGACCCAACCTATGTCTTCCTTGAAAGAAAAAAGTGAAACTGAATTTCTTTCCTTATTTATGGCTTTTGTTCAGGCCATCACTGGATGAAAGATTGAAAAAAAGCTCAAAAAGTGTACTTCAGGGCATCAGTGACTTCTGGGAATCTGGCAGCACCCACTTCCTCAGCTTGAGACAATTACTTATTCCACAATTATTACAGTGCACTCTTAGCTGGTTAGGATGTGTTGAAAGGATCCAAGAAAAATTAAGAGTAGACTGAATTTCTTTCCTTAGTCATGATTTTTGTTCTGGCCATCATTGGATGCAATGTTTAAAAAAAAGCTCTAAAATGCATCTCATAACATCTAGAATCCTGTGGCTTCTGGGGGCCTGACAACCCCCATGCCTCTGGCTTAATTTAATTATTTCTTCCCCAGTTATTACACTGCAGTCTTGGACAGTTAGGCTGTTTTGAAAGGATGCAGGAAAAAATCTGAAGAGCAAAACAAAATGTTAGAAAAGGTAGAAAGAAAAGTAATCCAGTTAGTATGGGGGGGCCAGGACAGGGGGACTGGGGGAACACCAGGGGATGTGTTTGTGGACGAGCATTGGGCAAGAGGGGTGTCATAGAGTCCTTCACCTAGGGCACCATTTCTCCTAAGGCCAGCCCTAGATACTACTATGATGCATCAAAACATGCAGCCTCCATCAGCCATAACTTCTTGGATGTCTTGATGCCAGTGGCTTAGACATATTAAAGGTTTACTATTAGTGTTTCTAATTATAGTTACTATTTGTAATTATTTTTATTCTCAAAAAACAGGAATCTACTTATCACAAAAAAAGAACTGTATACTTCTGATATGGTTAGACAGCTGTATTAGAGTGTTCTTAAAATAATATAATACCTTTTAAATACTGTTTGTTATGCTGATGTGATGTTTTATAATGACATCTTGAGCCATAATTAAGACTAATTACTTACAGATCTTCTATGCTGCAGTACTATTCTGATCAAAGTGTTTGATTCAGAGTCTTGATATTAAATAATTTCGTGATGAAACACTCTCTCCCCTATCTGCTCGTGTTTACCTTTAGTACTAGTGGTGTTATCAGGTAAAAACACTGGGCAGAGGTTTACTCATTGTGGCCAGAAACTGGGAAGTACATCAAAAACAGGAGAGAGATGCAAGAAAATATATTTGCATGCAGTTAAGCACAGTATGACATCTTTTGACAAACTCAAATATAATTACATCAGATAAAACAGAGAAGCTGATGTGATAATCTACCCAGAGTAGGAAAACAGCACTGTTACTATTGTCTTTTCTAACTGCATAGTTATGAGACATATACTTTCCACCATGTTAGGTTGTGTAAAGAAAAAATGTATCCATGGGAAAGAGGCAGAGGAAGTATTGTTGGAGAGGTATATATACTGGCAAGGACAGGAAAGAAAAGGAAGAAAGAAATGTGTAACAGAATAAAAACTGTTACCCAACATAAGATATTCATTCAGCCGTGGTGGTACAGCGGTAGCGTTGTTGCTTCACAGAAAGAGGTTCTCCTGTTCGATTCTCGGCTGGAGTGCCTTCTGTGTGGAGTCTGCATGTCCTCCCCGTGGTCGAGTGGTGTTCGAAAGACATGCTTGAATGGGCGTGCCTTTCTTTAAACTATAATAATGTCTTAATGTAGTAATATTAATAGATATAATTAACACTGAGTAAATAACCAAAGCTGAAGTTGCACTGACAGGGCTTTTATGACTGAAGAAAGACATAGTTGTGGTAAAGTATAATCATCTAGATAAACTGTACTAGAAGAGAAGAGAAAATATGGACAGAGCTTGGAGAGAGGGGAACTGACTTATTTATTTATTTCAGTTTGATTAACGGGGAGGTCCACTGGGCATTGGTAGCCTGTTTTCAGTGGAGGCCCGGGGAGAAAAGCTCCAAAACAAGGAATTACTACCGTTCAAATATTTTGATTACAAAAAGTAATTTCAACGAACATGCAAAGTCATAGGCACTCTGAATTACAAATATCAGGTAGTTACAACAGAAGAAACACTAACAATTCCAATTTTGTTTAGGGAGAAAGGCATCACATGATGATAATACATGTTTTACTATGTAGTTCACTAGGGAGAAAGGCATCACATGATGATAATACATGTTTTACTATGTAGTTCACTAGGGAGAAAGGCATCACATGATGATAATGCATGTTTTACTATGTAGTTCACTAGGGAGAAAGGCATCACATGATGATAATACATGTTTTACTATGTAGTTCACTAGGGAGAAAGGCGTCACATGATGATAATACATGTTTTACTATGTAGTTCACTAGGGAGAAAGGCATCACATGATGATAATACATGTTTTACTATGTAGTTCACTAGGGAGAAAGGCATCACATGATGATAATACATGTTTTACTATGTAGTTCACTAGGGAGAAAGGCATCACATGATGATAATACATGTTTTACTATGTAGTTCACTAGGGAGAAAGGCATCACATGATGATAATACATGTTTTACTATGTAGTTCACTAGGGAGAAAGGCATCACATGATGATAATACATGTTTTACTATGTAGTTCACTAGGGAGAAAGACATCACATGATGATAATACATGTTTTACTATGTAGTTCACGAAGCCTAATAACTTTAGAAAGGACTAGGAAGGAGAATAGGAGGAGGTCAGACTGGGGTAAAAGGAAGGAGAATAGGAGGAGGTTAGTCAGGAGCAAATGGAGTAGAAAGTTTAGGATTTGTAGGCAGAGGAGTGCAGTTGCAGATTCTGTTATGATAGAGGTAGGAATGAAGCTGAGTTTTGAAGTTATTTGGGTTGGAACATGTCCTAAGTGACAAGGGCAGGGCATTCCATTTTTTAGCAAGTGTAAAGGATAAGAGAAGCTGGCCGGCAGGGTGCTGGGGTTTTTGAACTGTGATCAGGTTGTGTTGAGAAGATCTAAGTGGTCTGAGGGGGGTATAATGGTGCAGAATATTAGAAAGGGCAGGGCAGTTAGAGGGGTGTAGAAGTAGATTGAAGGCTGTGGTGAGTTGGATGAGGTTGAGTTGATTGGGAAGTTCAAGCCAGTTTAGGGAGTGAAGGGAGGAGCAGTGATGAGAAGAGGATTTGGCGTTAGTGGCAAATCTAGCGACTTTGTTGTAGCATAGCTCTAGTTTGGTGGTAAGAGAGGATGAAAGATTAGTGAGCAGGGGGGGCACTGTATAGGAGGGTAGGAAGGAGGAAGGTAGAGGCAAGGGTTAGTCTGGAATGAGGAGAGAGGAAGTGGTTGTTTCTATACAGTAGACCTAGTTTTATGTGTGTTTTTTTTGATGTTCAGTTGGATATGGGAATTAAATTTTAGTTGATCATCGATTGTGATGCCAAGAAGTTTGGAGGAGGGTCCGATTTTGATAGAGGAGTTATTGAGGCTGGAAATTTGGAATGACTTTTTGTCAAGAGAGGAGGATTTAGAGGGAGAGAACAGGAGTATCTTAGTTTTGTTGGTATTTAGGGAGAGGTGATTTTGTAGCATCCAGTTTTCAGTGGTTGAGAAGGCACTTTGGGTTAGGGCTTGGAGGTCTGTTAGGTTAGGGGCAGAGCAGATTAATGTTGAATCGTCAGCATATTGTACAATTGTTGTGTTGGGGATAGCCTTGTGGAAGTCATTTATGAAGATATTGAATAGTAGTGGGCCGAGTATGGAACCTTGAGGTACTCCTGTAGGGGTAGGAAGAAAAGTAGAGGTTGCTTGGCCCCATTTTACCTCTTAGGATCTGTTAGAAAGGTAGCTGGAAAACCAGGAAAAGGATTCTGAGAAAAGGTTGAGATTTGATAGGTGATTTAGGAGGTGGGTGTGAGAGATGGTATCGAAAGCTTTAGATAAATCTAGGAGGACAGTAGATACTATATTACCAGAATCACAAGCAGAGTTGACTGAGTGCAAAAAGGAGAGAAGGGCAGTGTTAGTACTGTGTCCTGGGCGGAAGCCGTGTTGGGTAGGAGAGAGAAGTTGGTGCTTAGTGAGGAATGGCAGGAGTTGTAAGTGGATAAATTTTTCTAGGAGTTTGGATACAGGGGAGAGAATGGCAATAGGGCGGAAATTTGTGACTGTACAGTTTTTGCCACCTTTGTAGAGAGGTAGGATGTAAGCAGTACGCCATAGTTTGGGTACATAGGATTCAAGTAAAGACCTATTGATTAGGATGCTGATGGGAAGAGCAATAGAGTCAGAAGCAATTTTTAGGAAGGCAGATGGGATGTTATCAGGGGCATTGGAGCAGGGCTTTAGTTTATGAAGGAGTTTCTTTATTTGGTTAGTAGATACTGGTTTTAGTTTGAAAGAGGGCAGGTAAGAACAGTTTGAGGAAGATTGAATAGTGGCAGGAGATAGGTGATTGTTAGGAAATGTTTTACTTAACATGTAAAGATATTTGTATTCATATACATGTTATTTGCAAAAGTTTTTAATCAATGAGGTCTATATGTGATGTTCATCGTGGTATATTTTTTCTGTAGCACTGTACAACACTCAGTGTTTACTGCGTTTGTGCTGGGTAGTGACTAAACAGCATACTTTGGCCTGATATTTTCCCAAGTAAAGTAAATAGTCATCTCATGAAGAATTTTATAGATGGTGTTTTCATAATTTTGTGTTTCCTGAATAATTTATTTAATTTGTGTACTAGTCCATTACTGAGATAACACAACAGCTCAAGATTCTACAGTAGTACCTAATACCCATCTTCTCCTAAGAAAGGTCAGTGGTCAGTCATCTGGGCACCAGTTACTGTCCCAGTGACACTGCAAAACACAGGGAGAGTAAGACATTTTTGTAGCTCTCTCTGAGATTTATAGTCTATCTTGGCTTTTTGAAATATTTCTTTTGAAGAAAAATGTTTCATTGATTCTCTGAAAGTAGATACATAAACTTTTTTTCTTCTTCTTTTTGGTTTAAGCTCCCTGTACTGTCTATCAAACCCAGCCCTCCTAGCAGCACTGTTTGCCGTTTTTATATCAAAACGTTGACTCTGAAAGCAGTTTTCAACAAAATTGCCTACTTGTTTATCTGACTTTGGTAATACCGAATTACCAAAAATGTCAGAAATGGTGACCACAGCAATCGACATTCAAATACCGGAAGTTCCAGTGTCAAAAGTCTGTGTTACCCCTCACAGATCCCAGTTCAAAACGTTGACTTCATATTAGTGAATGTGTACTCACGTTGGGTGTTGGTGGAACACACATTCAACTAACCCATTTTTGTTGAACTGCATTTCCACATTTTAATTGTAAACCATATATATATATATATATATATTTATATATATATATATATATAAATGTGTGCGCATGTGTGTGTGCGTGTGTGTGTGTGTGTGTGTGTGTGTGTGTGTGTGTGTGTGTGTGTGTGTGTGTGTGTGTGTGTGTGTGTGTGTGTGTGATAAAGTTTAACGTATCTACTCATTAATTATTTTGTTTTGGGAGGTGGAAGGAAATCATACTACCTGGAGAAAACCCACACAGGCACATGTATACATGTAGAAGGAGGAACTACAAAGGGAAAGGACTGTTATATTTAACTCTCTCATGGTCTGATACATCATTGCCCATTTGTTTTCAGTTAGAGGCTTGCTTGAGCAACTTGCTAACATTCTTGTAGAGATGTTAAACCTCCACAACTCTTATGCAGGTAGTTGTATATAGCTAATGTAACTGACTCCAGGTTTTGCAAACCTTATTGTAAGCTGTATCATTTTTCACTGAGTAGGAGTTTGGTCTCCCTGTCTCAGCCCAATGACTGCTTTGATTTATCAGTCTGTCAAAGAGTACTTCAAACCTATTTTTGCTCAAATTTTGGAATGGAAGGAAAAGTGAGGTAACAGAGGGAAAAAAATCAGAGGACCATATACTAGGCTGTTTGTGAGTTAAAGTGTGGAAAAATCTCCAAAACCGAGGAAAATAATAGGGCTAGAAAAAGTGCTATGTAAGATTTCAAAGGATGTTAAGTAAGAGAGATCAGCACCCTCAAAAGTCATTCCTTTCCACTTCCCTGGATGTGGACTGATTCCAGATGACTGAAATGATTTCAAGCACACACACACACACACACACACACACATACACACACACACACACACACACACACACACACACACACACACACACACACACACACACACACACACACACACACACACACACACACACACACACACCTCACTCCTTTGTTGAAAATCACACACACCACAGACATGACCATGTTCTTGCATGAGTAGGGGTGGCAGCAAAAGCATTCAATGTGCTAATCACCCCAGAAGTAGAATGGTGTGCATCTATTGACCTTCATAAAAGCATGGAAACAAAGCATGAAATTTGAGTATGTGCATATCCATTTCATTCATCACAAGCTCGGTGTCTCTGACATCAAGTGAAACACTTAAAAGATTCTTGTTAATGAGCTGTAAGAAGTAATAGCTGGTATGTATTAATGCATGTTTAATTCATAGATTTTATTTAGTTTTCTTTTGGGCATATTTATCTTTGATCTTTGCACATCCAGGGGCATCTTCCTAGTTGCCTTGTTCACCATTATCTGCCGCACTTTGTCCTGTAATATTTTCCCAACTCATTATTTGATCTGCCTGAGTCAGTTTCATTTATTAGAAGTATGACATTTTTCTTCCCAAGTATTTCAGGGTCTGACATACGGTGGTGGTGGTGCTGCGGTAGCGTTGTCGCCTCACAGTAAGACGTTGTCCTGTTCAGTTCTCAGCTGGAGCGTCTTCAGTGTGGAGACATGCATGAATGGGTGTACCTTCGTTGAAGGTTGTGTGTCAGGGCTGGCAACTCGGCATGTAAAAATCTACTGCCAATCATTAGTGGACCGGAGTGCCGCTGTGGCAACCACTAACCGGGAAAAGCCGAAAGACACAACAACATACGGTTAGGCATCGATCTGTTCACTTTCCTCTTGCCTACAATGAGTTTTGACACATACGCTTTCCATAACCCTGCTGTAGTTTAAAAAGAACTCTGCTAGACCACAGGAGGAGGGGAGATGTCTCCCAGATCTCTGTCTTCTCAAATCCCACACCCCCCAACCATATACTCGATTGTCAAAATGTGAGTGATCACTGTCACATTGTCCTTTTTTCCACTTTTGAGGATTTTTTTAAATGAGTGCAATTTCTTAAGTTCCATGTTTTTCAGAAGGGCATACCCAGGCCAGCTTGTTGATGAATTAGTAGAAGAAGTTAAAACAAAGAGACTGAATGGCCATTTCGAACCAATATTGGACAAGCAGCATACAACTTTAGAACTGACTGATTCCCATAGAGAGGTAGGTGTTGGTAAGGCTAACCCCCAGAATATTTGTCCGAGTGGAACAAAAGAGGTTTCATCAGACTTCTCTAAGGCACTTGTTATTACTTATAGCAAGGAAACTCATGCCTTAAGATCCATCTTTGAGAAAAATTGGCTTATATTGCTAGAAGATTCTTACATGAGACAATAGGTGGGAGATAAACCCATGATTATATATAGGAAAGGGCTTAACCTTAAAGATTTACTTAAAACGAAACAAGTAACAAAAATACAAAATAGACAGGGAATGACTAAATGTGGGTCATGCTCATGGTGTCATAAAATCCAAGTAGCCAACAGCTTTACAGTGAGAAATACCACATATTATGTGAACAGTAAATATTCTTGTTCTTCTAAAGCAGTGGTTTATATGACATTTTGCACTTCCTGCCTGTGCTTCTACGTTGGCAAAATGGAGAGAAAATTCTGGCAGAGGATTTATGAGCACAATTATGCTGTAAAGAAACAAAACTTAAATAATGCTTTGGCTAGGCACATTAATTGCAATACTGACCACAAATTCAGTTTTACAGCCATAGATTCAGTGTGTGTACAAGACAACAAGCCATGGGGGCTCTTTTTAGAAATAAAAGAACTAAAGTGGCAAATCCGCCTACAGATGGATAGTTGGATAGGATTGAATGAGTGGAGCTCCATTGCCCCAGTGTTGAAGTTGAAAGCTCTTGAAAGGAAAAAAGTTAAGGTAACAACATCTAAATAAATAAAATGTATTGTTTTTTATTCACATATTGATATATTTATATATATATATATATATATATATATATATATATATATATATATATATTTTTTTTTTTTTTAACAAACATTTTTAACCCACATATTTTTTATATATATATATATATATATGTTTTATATATATATATATATATATATATATATATATATATATATATATATAGATATAGATATATATATATTTTTTTTTTTTTACATTTTTTACATATTTATTCAATATTTAACTTATTTAATACATATATTTATATGCATTTATTTTTTACATATAAAAAAGAGTGCATGTTTGATATTAGTGTAGTGACCTATTTAATATGTTTTTAATCAGATATGAAGTCATTCAGAACTATGTATAGTTTGTTTTTAATTGAGCATAGACCATACACTTTTTAGAAGTATGTGATTACATAAAAATGTTCTAGTAGTGATCTTTTACTGTATGTATATATACATATATATATATAAAGTTAATATAAATTCTATGTACAGTTTACTATTAGCTTGACAGTAATAGAGTGGCAGGCAGATGCTTTTTAGAATGTGTTTTATATTCATGAAATGAAGTGTTTACATTTTATTAATATTCATGAGTTGATTCACCAATCAATGTTACAGGAAGCTTATATAGGAAGGGATTTCAAAATTACCAACTGTCTGATGAAGTTTAACATATGGTTTAAACGAAAACGCTAACCTGATTTTTTTATTTTCAGCAAATAAAGGATTTTATGTGACAATTCAATATTTTGGGTTTATAGGTTCATAGGTAGGTACTAGACTATCAGCCCAAGGGCCTACATAAGCCTAGCCAACAAGGTTTCCCTGGCTTACGCCACCCAAGAAAGTTATTTTCCTGTGCCACTGTCGAGCAGAGACACAGAAGATTTTTCTTGAAGAGTGCTAATGAAAGACTTTGCTTGACATAGATGGGTAGCCTGTTCCAGAGTATGGGAAGTCTCTGGGACAGAAATCTATCCCTCTAGCATGTCCTGTTTATTGTGGTGACAAGGTTTAGGTCCCTAGAGCATGTAGCTCAGAGGGATTGGAATTTCTTTAGGTGTAGCATGTCCAACAGCTCTGGGTTTGACATAGCTTTATATATTAGGCAGAGATCACCTCGGAGTAAGCAATATGCTTTGGAGTAAAGCTGGAGTTTTTTGAGGCGGTCAGTGTAGGGCATTTGTTTGAGGCCAGTAATCCTCTTTGTGAGGTACTTCTGTGGCCTTTCCAGCTGCTGCAGATGTCTTGTGAGGTACATTCCAAAAGGGGCATTGTACTCTATAATGGGTCTAATGAGTGTCAAGTAGAGTGGAACAATGACCTCTTTTTTTCCTGGATGAGAATCCTTTTTATGATGAGATGTGCCACGTAGAAGGACTTCCTGACTACTGTGGCAATGTGACTATCAAAGGAGAGACTACTGTCCACCTGGGTCCCAAGGTCTCTTATCACGCATTCAGTGTTAAGTAGATTGCTCCCTATGTGGTAATTCATGGGTACAGAGTTTTTACCAAAGGGGATGACACTGCACGTTTTGGCAGTGAACTTAAGGCCATGGCTCTAATACCATGCATCTGTCTCAGCGAGGCCCTTCTGTAGGATGTACATATCATTTGGGGACTTGACTACGACTCCTAGTTTGCAGTCATCTGCGAACTTTATTAGCCAGAGGCCTTCTGTGTTAGCCTGTACTTCAGAAAAGTAGATATCAAACAGGAGAGGTCCCAGGACAGAACCCTGTGGTACTCTACTTGTCACAGCTTTGAGGTCAGGTTTGGAGTCTGCAACTTTTACAGTGTGGGTTCTGTCAGTGAGCCAGTTGGCAACCCATCTTGTGACATAGGGATTTATACCTAGTTTAGTGAGTTTAGCTATAATTCCAGAATGGGGGATGGTGTTGAAAGCCTTGGCAAGGTCAAGATAGGCTGTGTGAACCACCTTACCCTCATCTACGCTTTGGTGACTGCCTCAAAGAAGTTGATCAGGTTCAGGAGGCATGATCTGCCTTTCACAACCCCGAACTGGGTGGGATCCAGAGTTTGGAGGTTACCAATGTCTTTGTTTATGAGTTCCATGATGATGTATTCCATGGCCTTGCAGACCAGGCTCGTCAGGCTAATAGGTCGATAGTTCCCGGGATCAGTGGTGGCTCCCCCTTTGTGGAGTGGGATAACTGTTGCTGTGCGCCATTCAGTGGGCACAAAGCCTGATGCAAGGCTATTATTGAACATGGTGCTTAAGTGGGGAGGCAGTTCGTTCTGAAGTTCGTGCAAAACGCAGCCTGGGATGTTGTCCGGTCCCATGGATGCTGTGTTTTTGGCTTTAGAGAGTGCAGCTTTTACCTGCGTAGTTGTGATTACAGAGACTCTGCATTCTTCCTGTATAGATATGGGCCCTTTAGGGGGTGAGAGGGAAGTAAAGTTAGCACTGAACCTGTCTGCCAGGATGTTGGCAATATCAGTTGGTTCTTTAATTTTCTTGCCTTTGTGCTGTAACTCAGAGCAGATCTGGGTGTTGCTATCGAGATTCTTGACATAGCTATAGAATGCTTTGTGGTTGTCCTTGGAATTAGTGGCAATTTTGTTTTCATAGCTAGCTTTGGAGGATCTTATAAGGAATCTCAGCTTCTTACCGAGGCTGACCAGGGAGCTCCTCCACTCATGGGATTTTACTCTCTTTTGAAACAGTTTCTTCCTTCTGTTGTACAGTTTGTTTATGGCAGGGGACTACCAGATTGGCTTCCTTTTTTGGAGAATAGCGTCTTGGTTCTGTTTGGGATAGCACGATCCATGCACTCTTATAAGTGCTTATAGAGTGCATTTGTGTACGATTCAGCAGTTGTAACTGTATTGTCCATCTTCATGGGTGTCATGAAGTTCACTACTTCTGTCTTAAGAAGCATGAAGTTGGCTTTGGAGAATTTTTTTACTGTGGTTTCCTTAATGGGGGGGCGGGATGTGGATATCAAGGGTGATTAGCTTATGGTCGGATCGGACCAACGAGGAGTTGACTTCAGGTGTGGAATACCGGACACTCATGTTGGTAGTGACTAGGTCTAGGATATTGTTGCCCCTGGTGGGGGTGTGGATAAGTTGATCCAGGGAATTGGAGTTTATGAATTCCAGAAAGCGTTGAGCTAAGGAGTTGGTACACGAGTAGTTTTCCCAGTTAATGGTGGGGTAGTTGGAAGTCGCCCATTATTACGGTGTTTGGTTGAACCCTAATATTTTCCAGTACATCAAGAAAAGAGGAGTGGGAATCCTGGGGCATGGTGGGGGATCTGTAGCAAGCTACAATTTGGATTGCAGTTTTGCCCAGAGTTAGTTCCACTCGGATAACCTTGGATGCATTATGCTGAGCAACTAGCCTGGAGGTGTGGATATCCAGGTGATTCATTTGACAACAGTCCATATAAGAAACCTATGTACAGGTTAGGTTAGCGAGAGAGTGCCCTAAAGATCCAAGTTGGGTCGACATTACTTTTCAGTTAGAAAATAGTAAATAGAATTGTTATGAAACAAAAGAGGACACATGGGTCACTAGGGATGAAGTTATTGGTAGTGTGGATAGTGTTTTGTAATATTTCCGTAAATCACACTGTGACGGTATAACTACAGGTATTATATATGAGTCTATGAGTTTATTTTTATATTTACATTTTTTGTTGACCATATTTTTGTGCCCTGTTTTCCTGTAGACCTGATACGCTGCATGTGTATTTTGATAATGTGGGGCTCCAAACCTTTACAGAAGGAATGTTATTCCATGTAGTTAGAGAAAATCAAGTCTAATACTTTCCATCTGAATGTATGTGTCAGTGGTGTCATTACTAAAGTGTGCAAATGATGCATTTGGAGGAGAGAGACACTGTGGCTAAATGCCTGGCAAGGAATATAGAGTTGGTGCTCACCAAAAGAAAGGGGATCTACTAGTGATCATTGTGACACTTCCAGCCCAGCTATCTGGAATTTTGTAAATAATCATATGTCATTTGTGAATATTAATATGATTCATATGCTTGTCTTGCAAATGTAAGAGAACTATTTGTTATGTAGATATTAAACTACTGGTGCAGAAGTGTGTGTTGAACTGTATGTTAGGTACTGAGCTTCAAGAATGTAACCACAGTGTACCCTACTGGAAAAGAACAGAAATGTATATAAACTATATACCTGTGCAAATGTATGTTTTAATAGTAGAAGATGGAACATACAGAGTTAACTTGCAAAACTTCAAGAAAATAAGTTGAAAAGTAAAGTGTTTTACGACTGTGTGAGCTCAGTTTCAGTGCAGCAAGCAGACACAATGTCTAAAGCTAGACATTTTTCTATTGCCTTGAAAGTAATTTTAATTACTAGGTTTAAAATGTATGTGCTTTATTGCTTCCTAGCAGCTGCACATCTGAGAGATATGTACTTCTCACAAAGAGATGATAAGATTCTCAGTTTCTGTTAGCCTGGGAACTGAAGGCAGGTGACAGAGTGATGTCATCCAGGCTAACCGAGCAGTAATATGTGATATTAATTTAAGAACCCTCTCAGAGAGAGAGAGAGACTTGTGCATTTTGTATCTTGTCTTGGACCTAGCAAGAATATCCACTCATCTGCATTTGCCTTGCTCTGTAAGTAAGACTTAGGGCATAGTTTCTCTCTTAAATATAGATAGGAATATAGTAAAGATTAGTTTAGATGTTTTCTATATTTATTTGAGACTGTCCTGCAATGTTGTTTTGACATATTTCCTATGATTCTAAACTCTGTAGCTACTGTGTTGTTTGAGTATTGTCTTGCTCTTTTATTATTTATTATTAAATATATTTGAACCTTTTAATTGTGGCTGGTTTGTTTTGAGATACTTAAGCTCTTGGAGTACTTGCATATGTATTTGGTGACACTGTATAGGCCACTCGAATAGCCTTGCTCTTGGTCATTACCTACCATTTGGATAATAGTAACATTACACAGTAGGAATGGGCACCCTTTGTAAGGACCTTAGAGTAGTTGATAAGCAGTGGTTGGTGGCAGTGATAACTACCTTATAGTCTGGGCAGAAAGGGGCATAGCTAGTAAACCTGTGCCAGACTTCCCCAGGAGTGTCTGTGTGTTTGCATATAAATCATATGCATATGTGTGTTTGTGTGTGTGTGTGTGTGTGTGTGTGTGTGTGTGTGTGTGTGTGTGTGTGTGTGTGTGTGTGTGTGTGCGTGTGTGTGTGTGTGTGTGTGTGTGTCTGTCAGCTACTTGGGCAGGGACACAAAGCACTGGTTGAACAGAGAGGGTGCTGGAGGTTTTGGCTTGGCCACTCTGCTGAGATCTCAACCCTATAGATGTGCCAGTGGGGAGTCTTATTGGGGATCTTGAGAAAGAGGGAGAAACCAGACCCAGACTGACTGTGATCTCTGTGTGCTCTTAAGGGAAATTGTACTTTACTGTGTGTGTATTTGTCATCCTCACATTGTGTATGCCCCTCACTCTTGCCAGTGGTGAGGATTTAGGCTCCTTGATTACTGGGCCAGTGCAGGAGCATCACAATCATATCTAATGTTGGCTAACCATTGTGGCAAGAGAGGTGGGATAAGCACATGGATTGCTAAAATAAATAGTTGTTATAAATGAGAAACATGGTAACCATTTGAAATGTTGTGACCCGCTCCCGTAAGTCCTGTAATATGGAGACTGAATGGCTTGCCCACTGCAAAAAACAGTTTAAAGGAAAAGAGTGATGTCCAATATTCTCTCTTTTCTTGGAATTTTTTTTTTGATGTGTCAACACTCAGCAGTACAAGTGCAAACACTTCAATAGGGAGCGGAGAAACATGGGTAGTGACAGCCCTTTATGTAATGGATGTGTTCACACTTGGCATACACTATCCATTTTTTAAAGTCCAGTTTCAGAAAGGACGTGGAGCAGAAGCTGTGTAGGAGCATTTAATTCAGATGCTGCATACGTTGTATATTCTGTGCTGAAATCCTCTTCAGACAGGTGGTGTTTGTGTGTGTGTGTGTGTGTGTGTGTGTGTGTGTGTGTGTGTGTGTGTGTGTGTGTGTGTGTGTGTGTGTGTGTGTGTGTGTGTGTGTGTGTGTGTGTGTGTGTGTGTGTGTGTGTGTGTGTGTGCGCACGCACGCACGTGTGTCTGCACATGCTTGTACAGGATGCAGAAAGGATGTGTTGCAGGCCTTGCGTATGTTTCAGAGTGTATAAAAAGATACATGACCATAGCATCTTTCAAAAAAAACAGTGTTCAGCATTAATGGGTCATGAAATGAAAAAGCAGAGAAGTCAAAAAATGAGAAAATGCACTTCACTGAAGTATTGCTGTATGCATAGAACAGCCATGCAGGAGAAGCATTAAAGAACAGCTACAATTAATTTGAAAAATACACAGGGGGCTTGTAAAGGAGCCCCGCTGATAGAAAGGTGGAGGGCATTCAGATATTAGATTGGGTCTTAAACACTCCAGTAGCTGGAGAGAGTATGCAGACTGGATGAACACAGACTAACCGTTCGTCTTTGCAGAGTTTTGAAATGCTTCTGCTGTGGTACATTTTGTAAGCTTTTGGAGATTTATTGTTCATTTTTGTATTCGTCTTACAATGTTCTGCACCATTCCATATCATGTGATTTACAGTTTCTGTGTTGTGTGTTAACCTTTATTTTTTATTTTTTATGTCTTCCTTCAATAACAGCTTATGGAGTTTTGCAGTCTTTAACATACAGTATGTAGCTCAAACAGTTTGCATTCATATTTATATTCCAGTCCTGCTACACTTTGAATATAACTAAGGTACTTTTCTCTTCACTCTGTCCGAGCTAGTGGGCCCCTCAATCACTGCATGTAGGTTTTACCCTCACATGGTAGGTTGTAAGGTTGATTTCCTGGTTTAATTTCTCCAAGTCTTTTGGGTTTCTAATACCATGACAGGAGTGGACCCCATTCCTAAGTCAAAGTATGATTAAAGTTCATGAAATTAGTATTGTTTCAGTTATTGATGTTAGCCAGAAGTGCTCTTCGCAGCACCTGCAGTGTGCCCAGAATTCACTCCTTCTACAATTCATATGGAGTTACATGTATCAGTAACATATCCAAGTACAATTGTAAATTCTTTTTCATAAGACCCATAGCTCCTACCACTATTGGAACTCTTTGGGTATCCTTCTTCCACATTGTCCTCATTTCTGCCTGTAAATCCTGGTATTTTATGACTTTGTGTCTCTCTGTATGTAAGATACTGTATTCACTGGGTGTAGCAATTTCAGTGATCAATGGTACTTTTGTCTTCTTTTCATGGACTACTATTTCTGATTTTATCACATCTATTTTTTGAACTGTTGGTAATGGGTGATCCCATGTGACATAAACTTCTTCATTTTCTGTAATACTTTGTGGCTTATGTTTCCAAAGCTTCTCAGCTCGTAGTCTGTGGTGTTATAGTTGGTAGATGGGCAGGCCTAATTTTTTGTGTGACTCTGGGAGGCCTAGCAGTGATGGATCAGCAGGTATTTATTTCGTTGCTGTCCTGAGTAGGGCTGTATCCTGCTAAGCCCACCTGCCTATTGTGCATATTCTGTGTTGCCTTCAGTCTTGCAGTTGCTCCCTCTTGTGTTTTGACAATCCACAGCTCCCTTACCTTTAGGAATTACAGAAGTAGCTGTGGCACTCCTTTTTGGCAGGTACATGTTGTAATCTTAGCACCTAAATCCACCCTGGAGGAAAGGGGCATGGGTCTGCAGGTATGGAACTTAGTCTAGCATGACAGCCTTCTGATGTTCTTCACTTGCCGAAAGTCCATAATGCTGTTGGTGCTACAGACGTCACTGCATCAAAAAACTGTCCTCTCTGCATTGTTTAATATTTTTTGAATATTTTCTTTCTTTATTTGTATATTGTTCTTGATTACTTTAAGGCCATTATGCAGTTTTACATGTCACAATATTTGTCATTAAGCATATTCCTTATCTGTTGTTATGTGGTATGTTGAGCTCTGTGTACTGTACAAGTGCAACAGTGGGCAGTCTTTTTACACCTATGGATTCCTGTGTAAAGTTACAGGTGTTTTGAGTCCTTACACAGAGCTTTGCAGACCTTGTGTGGTGCATTTCAATTTATGCATTCTTTTTTTTTTTCTCGCTCTCCCCCCACCCACACAGCCAACCATTGAATCGTCCCAGTGCCTTTGTACTATGTCAGGTCTACCTAACCCTTATAATCTCCCCCGGACTTACCCCTCCAGGGTTGGGGCCAATAAGGATCATTAGGGTGTCCCAGGACCAAAACTCATCCTTGCTGCCATGGTGATTTGTAATGACCCACCCTAATTTCTGCCCTTCCCCTGCATTTGTCCATTATGTCTGAAGGCTACTCCCCTCTACTGACCACACTTCCCCACAAGTAATGCCTAGATGAATGCCTTCACCCCAAGGATGGCCAAGCATATCTCACCCTGCCAGTGCCTCAAACACCTGAGACACTAAATGAACCCGAGTCCCCTGGGACACAGTTAGGGCTTTATCTCTCTGTGCCACTGCTTTGGCTTGAATGCATATATTTGTTTCTGTAATGTTATGTTTTTTGTAATGTGACACGCTAACATTTTTCAGTGCTAGAGAAGCTAGGTGCATTTTTAAAATGTCTTACATAGTATTCTGCAGTGCATTACAAACTTTACACAAATGTCTGCAACTTGGTACTACAGAGGAAATGCCTAGCTGGCCAGGAGAGCGTCAGCCATCAGAATGTGGCTTTTTTTTTCATTTCTTTCATGAGAGAAGCCATTATCATAGTTTAGCCAGCAGAGGGTAGTATGACACTGTACTAGAACAAATTATATTACTTTCACTGGCAAATACATTAGCTGGGTAGCTGGTTGTGAGAAAGTGCAGTGTAATCACATCTGAAAAAAAAATCTGTAAATATGAAATACAGATGAAATTAAAAGTAAGGCCTTTTGCTGTTGTCCTGTCTTTATAAAAAAAAAATTAACTCTTCGTAACAAGAGGTTATTTAAATATATTTATTTTATTGTATTTCAATATCAGTACCTCAGTGCTGGAATCTTCGTTTTCTTGACACCCTCAGTAATTTATTGCCTTTTCTACAGCATAGCACATCACATGGAACAACACTGGACAGGGTAGGAGTTTTTTCCACTAAAAATGGCAGTTCTGTTCTTCAGACTTATGATGTCAGAAACAAGAATATAGGAGTACTTTATAACAGTTATAAAATGTTGCCTCCTAATTTCCTCTTCTACCACATACCTCCCTGCATGGAGCTGAAACCCGTCTACTTTCTTGCTGCCATACAGATTCATAGCTCTTTGTCCAGGCCACACACTCTGTTTTGGGTAAACTCAGGCCGACTTCCAAATATTGTCCTCCTTATTTAATATGAATGCATAGGTGTATATTGTATGCATGCTTGCGCTATTTATTTATTTAAGGTATTAATTCTTAAAAATAATGCTTGTTTATGATGATGCTAACTGCACTTGGTGTAAGTGGCATCTGTCAATGAGTTTTTTTTTCATAAGATGTATCTGTTTTGACAATATTTTTGTTTCTATTCTGAACAGGTTCAGTTCCATGTGACCAAATCCTTATGTCTGGAATAAAGGAACTGCCATGTAAGCTATCTTCAAATTTGGCTACCATAAAATGGTTCCATAATAATGAAGAGGTTAACTCCACATATCCAATCCGTCCAGATGGCAGTTTGATGCTTGGAGCTGTCTTTCATCCACTAGGAATATATGAATGCTGGTCCATGGAGGAGGGATTTGCAATGCTTTCTGCAAACTACTGTGTGGAAACTCAAGTCCTCATGGAAGTAACCACCCAGGAGAAATATCCAGCTGAAACAACAACATTGAGTACCAGGATTTTCAGTGATATGTTTTTCGTCAACAGTTCTGTGAACAATGGCAAAAGTTCGGCACGAGTAGATGAAACCAGCTACTGGAAAGAATTTTTGATTGTATGCATTCTCTTTGCTGTAACAGTTGTTGCTTTCACATTGTTCCTGCTGTGCAGACACCGGGACACTATGAAGTCATTCCTGAAGGAAGGGGGGGATTGTCCTACTGTGCAGCAAAAAAAGCAAAGAAAGGGCATGAAGCCAAATGAAAGCCTACCCCTAAATGGTAATACAATACCAAATGCAGTGTCTGATCATAAAGGCTACCAAACATTAAATGACAACTACATTGTAAGCACACCAGTCCATGAAGTAAACAAAGATTTCTCAGAATCAGAAAAGAGGCCACTGAACATTAAGGACACTCACGTAGATCTCTCCCCTACTTCTCCACGTCCAAGGGTAAGGTTAGGATCAGAAATCAGAGACTCTGTTGTATGAAATGCTAGGAATACTGAGAGTACATCATCACAAACACTGACCTTCCTAGGGACCAATGAAAAAAGAACAAAGCAATTCAAAATTTATGACCTTTCGCCACTGAACTAGGAAGCTATTATCTGAGCGAGCTCAGTGCTGAGTTTGGAAATAAGGCTAGCACTCGTTGCTGATTGCCTGAGATCGAAGGTTGCATCATTTCATAATCCTTCCTCAGTGACATTGCATAGACATGATTGTTATCAGTTTTGTAAAAAAATAATTTTCAGATCCTGACTAGCTTTATGAACTGCATCAACTAGGATTTCATTCTGATAAAGGCCACCTTCTCAAAAGAAAAAAAATGACGTGACATTGTTGCTTGACATTTCTTTTTTTATTTGTAATCCCACATTGCAGTCACTACTGTGCTTGAAATGTGAATTCATGGAAAGTTTTGATTACCAGCCAGTACACAGCATGGAATCTTTATCTAACAGCAGTAGTAGCACCAACTTTCAAGTAAGAACTGCTGCCATATGAAACTAGGCAAAACACACTCATTTGAATGAATGTGAGGACAGGAGTGTTTTGCCTTTTACTTTGACTGTGCCAGTGGATAATTTGGACTTGCAATACATGCGTACTGCCTTTACTGCACTTATTGTAACCTGATAGACACTGTCTGGCACTCCAGTGTGTCATTCTCCCTACTGCTTCAACTTTACAGCATTGTGAGTGCTAACAGATGTGTTATCATCAGGACACCAACTGCTGGGTATAAATCACTGATTCTTGGTTATCTCTGCAGAGGTAGCTTTAGATGCTTTGTTCCATGCAAGACTAGTAGTGCCCCAAGCAGTTGCCATTTGGCTTGTGAAGCTTATCTTTCTTTAGCCAAGGATCATTTAGGTGCTGATATCAGTTCTTCCCAATCCTGCCACGCAGATGAGCTGAGGCTTTGTTTATCTCTGCATTTCAGTATTCTGATCAGCTAAGAGTGAAAACTTTTTTCTTTGTCATTAACGTGCAGTGGAGCAACGTCACAGCTCTGGCCTTTTGCCACTGTTCTTTTGATTCTGCCTTTCTAGACAGTGACTAGGCAAAGAAACCACCCAGAATATGGAAATATGGCTACTGTGCAAGCACCAGAGCCTGTACTGATAGGATACTGAATACTAGATTCACCTATGTATGCATACGTTGTTACAAGTCAGTTGATAACATGAGAAGTGTTGAGGGCGATACTGACTTATAGGAGGATGTGATACTGCAGCACAAAAGACAATGATGCCAAACTTCATAGCAGAGACTTACTGAGTGCCAAAAAAAGAACTCATAATTTTATAATGGTGTATTTTTTTTTAGATTTTTACATTAGTGATATAAGTATTTTTAATATAATGTGGTTTATGTTTTATACCTTTTTGTGGTATTTGTGAGTCTGAATGTTCTATGATTGTGTACTTGTGCGTTTGTTTTTTTCAGTCCATAATGAATGTGAAAAAAAAAGTTGTGCAAATGGCACAAAATATGTCTATGCCCAAGTAGTGCCTGCAGAGAGAATCGGGACACAAACACTATGTCCATCCTTCTCGATTTCCTAGATCATTCCAATGTACATCCTTTTTCTGTATTTTTTTCCTTTGGTGTGGGAAGAATAAATTATATCCAGGTCACATTGGCCACTGGTAACTCAGAGATTTTAGCAAGTAGCCAAATGGTGACTGGCCATTTTGTTTGCACTTTGAAGGTTGGCCCTGATGTGTCTTACTTACTGTTTAAGATATCAGGGTACTTCCAGTAATAGCTTACTAGTCTGTGCTTTCACAGCTCATCATATGCACCCATCAGTTCGATTGGTGTAAGTAATGTGGGGGGTCAACACATCTAGTTGTTTCCTAATGGACTTGTTTAACAAGTGTGCCAGACAGCCTCATTACCCTGGCAGGTATGTTTTAACTAGTAAATGAGAAGAATCACCTTAGACTTGCAGTTAGAATGAAACCTGACAAAAGAAATTAAAATGTGACAAAAGCAATGAGAATGTATATAGAGAAAATGTTATTGGTGCTTTATTACACCTGGCATCACAGACATGAGAAGTAATGCAGGGGAGTTAAACTCAGAGAAGTTAAGCGCTGCCAAACCATAGATGAGGCACATTAGTATCTCAAAGTAAGACATCAGGCATTGCAGACTTAACTTGATTCTTTTATCAGGAAAGCTACATTAATGTGTTAACCACAACTTACAGCCATGAAAATGCAGAACAAAACCTTTGCAAGATTGTTTAGAGTGGTTACCTGCTGAATGAAGGCAATAGCACTCTCTATCTCTCCTTCAAAATGTCTGCTTGGAATCATTTTGTATTGTAATAAACCATTCAAGAACATGTGTTAAAATAGATTAACTTACTTTTCAGAGTTGCAAAGGCATTGGAACCGTGGCATCATTCTTTGGCATATCCCTGAGATATGATGCATTGACTTCCTGTTTTGCATCTTTACATGGTTTATTATCAGAACCTTAGACACATTCACATATATTAGTAAAATTTGTGGTTAATTAAGTTTGGTGTGTTTTGAAGTGAACCTATCATGGAAGCATGACACATCATGTTCTTAATCCAGAGGGGCAAGTCATACTGCAGCTAGCATGTTTTCGAGTTATTTATACTCTGCGTTTACTGATCTCTAGCACTTTCACAAGGATGCTAGCTTTACTCTCAGTTTAATTTATTGAAAAGGAATGTCTGGTTCCTAGCAAGTGCCTTCAGGTGCTGGTTGCCTCACTGACCATCCTCTTCAGCATTTTGGTATACACAAGTGTGGTCCCTGTAGCCTAGAGGAGGTAAGACAGCCAGTAAAGATATGGCTGAGAGTTACAAGCTGGTTATTTTCCTTTATAGAAAACTCCAACAGAAATAGCAGAAAGAACAGTCAGTGGGTTGCTGTGCATTCTGTAATCTACAGTACCAGAGGTAACATGTTTTCACTGGGAGTTGTGCCGGAAGAAATTTAATGAGACAAACACATTAAGTGACTAGAGAAACAAAGAGAAGGCAGCAGTGTGATTTTTGTGACTACCAGCAAGGATAATGACAATGTGTCAGGCCTTTGTGACATTGTGTCAATACAGAGGTTAGCAGAGAAGTGAGATGTTTAGAATTTCCACCCAAATTAGTAAATTGAGCAAATAACGTGTTTAGGATGGGGCAGCTAAGGATAGTGGTAAGTAATGGGGATCCATCTGATCTAAAGTGACCACTTGAGTAATTCCCAGTTTAATACTAGGTCCATATCCACTTACTGTCCTGTCCTGTCCTATTAACTGGCATCTTTGAAGAAATTGATTTATCTGAAGGTGGTACTGATGTCTGAAACAGGGCAGATACTCAAGAGTTGTGTACACAATAGGCAGGGATCCAGGAGAAACTCAAGCTTTTGTGAAATGTATGATGCCTGTGTTTTGTATCAAAGAAGCACTGCATCATTTATCAGACGCACAGAGAGAAGGGTGCAGAGGACAGGAGTTATGGCAGTAAAAGGGAGCTACAACTCTGGGAAGGAGGCTTGGTGGCTGATACTTATACGTGCAATACACATGGGAAGATATGAAAAATTATTGAACACTATTGGTAGAATATCAGGGTGCAGAAGGAGTGTCTGTAGCAGATGTTGAATATCAGTGCTGTTGCTGTTTAATTTATTGTGGTGACACCATTCAGAATTCAGCATTTAGTTCTGTAAGGCTGTCTCTCACAAAACACAATGACAAGGTAGAGCTATACCTAGAAAGTACATTCAGATTGGTATTGTGGTTAATGAAGAAACTCTTTGAGGAGTGACTTGAGAATTTGCCAATGGGCTACATGTGAAGAGAAGCAGATGAGAATGTACGCAACAGAGACCTGTTCTTGGTAAACATCGCTAATGCGTTAGCAGCAGAAAAAAGCAGGAAAATAGCAACGCAGGCTTTATGCATGTTACGCAGCGATTCACAAGATTTTAGCAAAGTGGCAAAACGGGTCTGCAGTAAAACAAAAGCATCTTAACATGCAGTGGTATGTACAATTAGAAAACAATCCTTCCCTGATTAGTTCTGTTTCTTTTTTCCAACACCTTTATTCAATTATCACTTAAAACATAGGCAAACATACATTTATATAAAAGAAAAACTATATAAACATGTTCCCAGTTACATACATTATACAACACATTCGTTCTTTTTTGAAACTATCATCAATCAAATGTTACATAAATTCCTCAATCCTTCCCTTAAACTTCTTCCATCCTCTAGAACATTATTCTGTATGTATTGTTCCTAATATTTTAATTTATTTCTATGTAACTTGCTCCTACCCTTTTCAAAAGATCCCACTTCCAGTTCTTTTATCTCTGTTACAGTATTCAGTACTTCGGATATCGCTGGTTTAGACTTTGATTTCCATTTTCTAATAACTGTTTTTGACAGCCACCAGAATTAAACTTATCAAGGCCTTACTTTGTGTAGACAAATCAGATCCTGTCCCAAGTCAAATCATTTCCTTAGTTACACCCATTTGCTTACCCAATATTTCTGACAGAGGACTCTGTAGGGAATTTTTAAACTCTGCCAACTTATTACACTCCTGAAACATATGTTCCCAGTTATATCTTTCTAACCCCATCATACCTCCAACATTTGTCATCAACCAGAGGAAACATTATTTACAGTCTGCTTGGAGTATAAAATACCTATGCAAACACTTCCAAACAAAAATCCTAAGTCTTCTACACTTTATTCCATATTTGTGAGCCATACATATGTCCTCCCATTGTTCCCTTGTAAATTGCTTAACCGATCTCTCTTCCCAGTCTTTTCTAACCTCCTCTGATTGATTCCTATCCATATCCTACAATATCTATATATGCCCCAATTACCTTTTTTACAGCAGCTTCTGTTCTAGATTCATCTAAAAACTTTACCAGAGTAGTTCTGTTGCTTAGGATTCCCCTATCCCTTTCTGTTTGACTATAATCTGTTATCAATCCCTGATAGGGAAGGCACTCTCTAGCCTGCAGTACAAATGTCTTCTTGGCCTCTTCCCATTCTATTACCTTTCTAGTTATTTTCTCCCAATACCTTGGTTCCTTGATCATTTCTGTTTCTTGTGGGAATGATCCACATATACACACATGAAAGCACTGGCAGGCCTGCTTAGTCAAGTAAAATATTCTAGAAACTAAAAACACAACCAGTACTGTGACACAGTGGGCTAAATAACTGGCTACATCCCAGACAACCTGAGTCTTCATAGTGGCACAATCATTACAAGAACTTGGGGGGGGGGGGGGGGAGACAAAGCAGCTTCCAAGGGAAGGGAGTAGTGACCTTGTTTGCTTCACCCATATGCAAGGGGAGTCTTACAGGACATGCAGATGTCAAAGACATAGCCATTAACTGGAGATATGGGCTTGCCTTTCTAGCCCAGTAATGGTAGCTCTCATTAGCATATGGGTGAGAGCACTCAGACATACTGTGAATTACTAAGCCCCCGCAGTGACACAAGTGCTCTTGTCATTTACCAGAGGCAGGGTTAGGGCCTAAAATAAAAACATCCTCATTGCTAACATGACATGATCGAGGGCACAGACATCTTCACTTCTGCCTGGAAGATGACTCCATGCAGCTCTGTGCTGGAGATGCCTCAAGTGGTAGAGGCAGCAAATGGGCTCAAGACCTCTGGGTGGGGGGGGGGGGGGGTCTACAGTTCAGAACACACAAAAGCACAGTAGGAAAAAAATCAGCTGAGAAAAATGCACATAGACCTAAAAATCCAGACAATTGGAAGTCACTTACCTGACATGCTATTTTACTGCTATCAGAAACATGGGTAGTTAATAACGTGAGATCCTGGTCTGCTTCATTACTACTCAAGACATATATTTATTACATTAGCTTCTTGAGGATTCCTTAGGTTCTGTGCTGAGTTTATTGCAACTTCACTCATTTTTATATCGATTTCAGGCTTCATCTTTTGTTGCCAATTTAGAAAGACCTTACACTAATTTAGATCCAGAACCATCCCAAGCAATCCATGACACATTTACAGGGAAAATCCTGTAAGGTTTTTAGGCCAAGATCAAGATATGTGATTAAGAGAGGCTTCATTAATATTACACTGGGTCTTTGGTGCTAGATGAAGGCCTTGCCACCTGTTCAGAAGTCTCTTTATGGTTTTCATATTATTTTAATGCTCAGTTTAATTATTCTTTGCATGTGATGAGTGTATGTCTGTGTTCTGTGCAACTAAAACCCTGTCAGAAAGATGTCTTAGGTGATCAGGTGTAGCAAAAACAGTACTTGCCATGCTAATTTCCTCATTTGAGTCATGGAATTATGTAATTTTGTTTTTACTGCAAAGAGATGCTTTGCACCCTTGTGGAGCCTCTGCTATCAATCATCTGATGTACAAGGCCATCACACATTTCCTTTTTAAAGCTTTTACTTCATTTTAAGTGCTTGAAAAGACAATGAAACAGTGCATCATCATTAATGAGTTGCTCCAGGCCGAAACTGGAAAGTAATTCTGCATACTAGATCAGAGTAGGTCTCATGGGATTTTACTTGCATACAGACCTACATATTTTGCTGGTTTGCTTGTCATTGGATTGTTCATACAGTCCAGATGAGAGACAAGTGCAAAATTAGTGAGATTAATGTGTTCTGTGTGAAACACAAATTATTATCAGAACAGACAAAAATTCCCTAAATTCCATTCAGGGATAGGTTAACATACCGAACCAGTGTCTGAAAATCAGCTGCCAATAAATTCAGCACTGTATCCTCCTGACGGCTAGAGTGGGCATGGCAACCAAAATGAAAGCTGAGGCAATATTCATACTGGATCCATGGGAACACAAATGCAGAGAGGAAGGGAAATGCTCCTTTTCTAGTACCTTAGTGCAGTTTGCATAGCATTAATAGACTGGCATTAATCAAAGCTTGGACAAGGAAATAAGAGAGTAACTTCTGTACCAGTTTACAAAAACTGAAGCCCACACCAAATGGCAGCAGCATGGAACATTTTTAGTGCAAGTGTACAAAATCGGATATCTTTGTAAAATCAAATCCGGACTCCAAGCAGTAAATGTTCATGTGACATCTGGACCTGATTTCATACCCAAAAATCTTTTCAAGAACTGACAAAGCAACAGTAATTCCAATAACTACCTTTTTATGAAATTGTTTTAGGAGAGTGAATTGTGAAAGACTGGAAGAGGAAAAATTTGATCCCACCTTCTCAAAAAGTGGGAACAAGACAGATGCAGGAAATACCTGTAACACTATTAATTGGGCCTACATTTAGGTTCATCCTTTCCACCAGTCATGATTCGTCATTTTTCTATGAAGATCCTAAGCTAAAGGTATACATGGTCAGTGCTGGTGCGTGTTATGATGTCATGTGCTGACAACATTGGTACCCTCAACCCTCTATCCCTCTGAAACCAATAGGTCCTTTCTACCACTTATACAGTTCCAATTTTGATCCTCACATACACACCCTTACAAGCGTATATGTATGTGTGTGTGTGTGTGTGTATGTGTATAGACACACACACACACATATATACTCGCACACACATGCACACACATATATATACTCGCGCACGCGCGCACACACACACACACACACACACACACACACACACACACACACACATATATATATATATATATATATATATATATATGATTTATTTCAACTTTCTCTGTGGCTGTCAAATTTGTTATCAAAACCCACACCAACATTGCCTTTCCTGTCTTGAGGAGGAGAAGCACATTGTGAATCACTGTCATAAGTGCTAACAGTTCAACCCTGTTCTCTGCAGACATTAATGGGAGAAAGCTACAGTGTCTCATTCTCAGGAGGATCCAATAGCTTGAAACTTCCTGAACACGGACTAGCTGCAGGGTTTCCACACAAAGCCACAGGTTTCAGCTGCAGCTCTATCATAATGAATGTAGCTGAGGAAGGCTGGACCTTGGCTCTTCTAGTAACAAGTCAATTGATAAAACAGCTTTCAAGTCCTGCAGATGCTAAACTCATGCTTGATAAACAAGAGCTCAGTCTTGCACTAGTCTTTCACTGCAGATGATGAAGGGTGCAGAGGAAGTGCACCCTAGTTGCCATCCTGCTGGCAGAGATTGAGGCTGTCTGACCTGTTCATGAGGAGTAGTCTCTTTAGTTAGATAGCCATCACTAATCACTTAAAACAAAATTTCTACGCCAGTACTTTGCATGTCCAGATATGGCGGTTTACATAGACCTTCCAGATTCAAAAGAGGAGTAATATGAGCATAGTTTGACATGTCATTTGCCACTATACCTGACCCAGTGACTATTTTGGAGAGCAAGAGAGAGTCACAAGAACATAAGATAAGTAGATTCCCCGCTGTCCTTGTTTATTGTAAAATGCAGTCTTAACACTTTAGGCTGCATTAGTCACCACATATTGTTGATAATACATAGTAATTGTGCAAAAGTAGCATTTAACTCAGTAAAGCTTCAGTACCAAGAAAATATAAATCTGAGACAGGAATATGATATAAAGGAACTTCAGCAAGAGGGAATGCATAAATATCTGGGAATTCATGAAGGATTGTTAATAAAACATGAACAAACGTGAATAAAACTCATGGCATACTTCAGAAGAGTAAAACTAATACTGGAAACAGACTTGATATCTAAGAATAAAGTCCAGGCTGTAAATGAATTTGTCCTTCCTGTTCTTTGGAGTGATTGACTGGCTTCAAAAGCTTTTGAATCAGTTGGACAGAAAAACAGGAAAAATGATTGATGTTTGTCAAATGATATATAAAAATTAGTTTATACCGAGATTGTACATTCCACAATCAAAGGCAGTATGGGCCTCCTCAAACCTGATTACATGTATAGACCTGCAGCTGCAATACTGCATGCATATCTGCTGACCTGCTCAGATCTAAACATAGTGAAAGTTTTAAAACATGAGGAAAAGGAGTCTAAGATGATGTCTTTGCTTAATTTAGCAGAAGCATTCTGGTGTCAAGTAGAAACGGAAATGAAACCAGAAGTAGACAAAAATCAGACAGAAACTGAATGTACCAAAAAAACAAAAGAAAGAATATAAGGAGTAGGATCAGATGAGAAGGAAAGAAATGTGGTAAAGCCGTAAGTATAGGTGCAAGTATAGAGATCTCCTGGAACAACCTCATGTTTATTGATGCAGGAATGGTTAAGGAAAAGATGAAAGGTTAATAATGGCAGCCCAATGTAATGGATTACATACGTGTTGGTTTACAAAATCCATTGATCAAAGTCATTGAACATGTTGTAAAAAAGAATTGGAAACAGTTGCACTTCTTGTTGCTGGGTGTGATACACTCTTGGCAGAGGGCCTGTACACTGAAAGGCACAATAATGTGGCAAAACTGTTGCACTGAGAATTGTCTAAACACTGCAATATAGAAATAGCTGAAAAGCACTGGAAACATGAACTGCAAAGCATTATAGGGAATGATGAAGTGAACATTGTATGAGTTCACCCATAACAAAAGTTCAAAAAACAGATGCAAGAAAAACAAATATAGTAGTCCATGAAAAAAAGACAAAAGTAGCATTGATCATTGAAATTGGTACAAGTGACTGTAGTGTCTCAAGTACAGAGAGAGACAAAGTAAAAAAAAAATCAGAATTTGCAGTCAGTAATGAGAGCAGTGTGAAAGAAACATACCCATACACTTCCATTAGTAATGGTAGGAGCAATGGGTCTCATAAAAAAGAATCTGCAGTTGTATTTAGATATGCTACGGATACATGTAGCTCCTTATTTATTTATTTATTTAACATTTGGTTACCAGGAAAGTCTGAGTAGGACAGAGCCCATTTCCAGCAGAAGCCTGGGGAGAAACACTCCAGACGCGTGTCTTCTATATTGTATGAATTGTAGAAGGAGTCAGTTCTGGGCACATTACAGTTACTGTGACAAGCACTTTTGACTAACATTGAAGGCTGAAGCAATATCTATTTCATTAATTTTAATTACACTCTGAGTTAGGAATGGAGTCCATTCCTGTCATGGTATTAAAAACCCAAAAGACTTGGAGAAATTAAATCTATAGAATTTTCCTTGTAGAGAATGTGACCTCTACCCAGTCCTTATTTTTACCATAGCTATTCGTCAGCCCTTGTTGATCTGGGACTTACTCAGCAAGACCAAATGTCTTAATGTCTTCTTTTTGAAGAGTTGGCTCCACAACTTGCTAGATATTTTTAAACTGTGCACTTACCACTTGCTGTGATTTCATCATGCAAGAGAACATGGAGACCTCCTTCAGTAAATCAAATTTGTTTTTGCCATTCTGTGAGACAACTGTGGCATTGTTGACTATAGCTATCCCACAGAGAGAAGACAGTTGCCAGCTGAGGAAGCACATATTTGTGGGTTCTGAGCAACCACCAGCATGTTAGGTTGACACCACATACTAGACAGCCCTATATTGCAGTGTCAGAATCTTAAATGAAAAAGGACTCCACCTGTACACCACCACCAGCACTGACAGTGTAAATAACTAGTTAATAGCTAGGGAATAGTCTGCTATAATTTCCAATGCATTAGTTTGTGAAGATATGACCCCTTGGCATGTTTAATGCATTACCCATAGATTTGTGAAGCATTTACGTCTGCAGACAGCTTGACCTCATAATTTCATATCATTGTGAGTCTTGACCTTCCTGTGTAAAAACCATAATTTAGGGTAGCTCCTACTGAATTAGGTGATTTGTGTGAGTGTGTGTGTCTTTAGAACCACAGAAATATTGGGGTTGGTTGAAACCTTCTGAAGATTTGATATCAGTAAAGTGGGGAATTCTACCATTTGATTAACAATAACTACAGAAACAGTTTTTCAAACTCACCTTCCCAAATCCTCAAGTCCCATAATGTTTTTACATTCATTGACTTTACTGCTAGATTGCAGTTGCTCAAGCTGTTTTTTTGTACCCTTACAGGGTGTTGCTCTTTCCACCACAGTTTTGCAGTCATGTAGTACATGTAAGTAAAGACTATGAGGGCCGAACTACCTGACAGGAGGGAGGTTGTGTGGGGGCTTAGCATCTGCAAAAAGTGCTATATATTGTCACTCTCAGTTTCAGAAAGTTTGATTTTTCACAAGTTGTCTGGTATGGAGTTAGAGGACTGTGCTTTGCACCTTTCAGTTTTATGTTTTCTTTTGGACAGTACCAGATGGGCACTGTTTTTCAGAATATAACAACTGAGTAGCCCCCTCTATGTAGTAGTTCATTGTACTCCCCAGCATGTGTTTCTGTTCTGCAGAAGGTCCTGTGAAAAGCCCACAATCCAAATTCTTACTTGTTCACTGTGTTTGCCAGCCTGCAATCTACTTATACATAAGTATAGGAGTCTGCATAAAATATGGTGATAGTTGTTGACCTGTATATGCTATAGACATTGATGTGCATGTGTGTGTGTGTCTCTCTCTCTCTCTCTCTCTCCATCAAGTACTGGATCAGCAGGAAGATGGAGAGACAAAGATAAATATTGCCGTAGAAATATAGGTAATGTTGAACCTTTCATATCTCTCGATTAGGTTATACTTTAAAACAGATTTAATTACGGAGGAGTATCGCAGCAAAAGCATAGTAGATGGGCTTCTACTTACCAGTATCTTTCATCATGAAGTTTGTTTTTTTCCAACCTCAGACATCCCTGTCTATGACATAATGTCTGTCTTAAGCTGCTGTTTCTTCTGTCAGTTTTTGCACATCCCATTCAAATCTATTATAGCTAAATGATGATCTGAAGAAATTTAAGCACCCCCCATGACCTTATGACCCTGTCTCCCACACTGCTACATTTTCCAACATTTATTACGCTAAACTCACCTAAATGCTTGCATTGAGGCATCAGTCCCTATCAGATGTAAATACAATGTTAAGTTTAGGAATGCCTAGCATAAACAAACTATACAATAAAAGGGGGAAATGTACTGTCTGCAAGAATAAACTAAAATATTTAAAAGTGAATGCAAAAATATAAACAAAGAACTTAGAAGCAAAATTAAATCCTCCAAATGTAAGTATGAACTGAAAATTGCTACCTATTTTAAGGACAGCCATTAGGCCTTTCATAACCATGTCAGAAACCTTAGAAACAATACCCAGCACTGCACACAGCTAGTAACACCACCATACTACTCATCCCCAGATGGCATAGCTAATGTATTAACTGATAAACTGAGCTCTAACTTTACACCCTTATCTCCAAATAATCCCCTCCCCCTGATCCCCTTGGAGCAAGTCCTGAGGGCACTTTCAAAGACAAGAACACTAGGTTGATGGGTTCAGACAGTGTGCCAGGTTGCTTTCTTGTCAGCACCAAGCACAGCCTTATAGATTAAATACTAAATTCATAACTTTTTTCCATGGGTCATTTTGCTGTTTGTATATATCACTACTAACCTGTTCAGTCTCAACCTGTCCACTGGATCCATGCCTGAGGTGTGGAGAACTGCAGTACTCATCCCATTGCACAAGGAAGGACCCAACCTGGTAGCTATGGATCTGTAAACCAGCCTTTATGTATAAGGCAGTGGGCTGCGTCATTATAGAACAACATCAGTCTACAGTTCCTTGACACAAACCAGTTTGAGATTGTTAAAGGCACATCCTACTTCCTAAATGTAGTGGACTATTTTGAACAAGATACTGATGCAGCTGACGCAGGCAAATCAGTGACCACTAATTACCTCAACCTAGAGAAGGCATTTGATAGAATTGTTCATTCTTGACAAACAAATCAAACTAAATGTAAATCTCTATGTAGTCTACTGGATAGCAAACTGGCGCACTGACCGAATCCAATCTACTAGTGTATAGGGCAAGTCTTGTCAAAAAAGGATGGTTAATACTAGCATCCCACAGGGTTGGTCCTTGCACTACTTCTCTATGGTATTTACTTCTCTGATGTCAAAGCAGGTGTTAAATGCCTGTGACTGAACAAGCCTGGAGGTGACTGCAAATCCAGAACGGTTATAAACTCTCCATCTGACTCCCTGATTCTCCAGGATGGTCTAACACCTACAAATAAATGGTGTCAGGACCATGGCTTTAAGCTAAATGTCTAGAAATGTAGTACCTGTTGGTAAACATGGGTTCCTATGCTCCTACCACATAGATGACACTCCTTTGAAAACTGAAGCAGTTATTAGATACCTGAAAACTTTCATTGATGATATACTGTCCTTTGACCACCATGTATTTTCTGTCATTAGGAATCCTTTTATTTAACCAGACTGATTACCAGCAGAACATCCTCTGAATCAAAGAAGGTTATTGCCCCTCTCTGCTCCTCTCCTATTTTACCCCTAATAGAATGTAATGCACCTTTTGGTATGCACTTTTATGACACAACTTGAAAGACCATAGCTTTTCCTTGCAAGGAAAATCAAGGGCATGCATTCTTTGTGCTACATAGACCACCTTAAAGCACTCTCACTTGTCTTCTTTTTTGGGGGACCTTTTCCTCACCTGCAAAGTCTTGAAAAAGCCAGTACTACTCAATCTCCTACATGTCCACAAAACAAACAATACCTTAAATACCCACTCAAAATAAGTAAATTTCCACTGCAGTGTAAATAGGGCCTGCTGACGAGCTAGATATCTGTTTCAATGAATCCTTTTATGGAATATACTTCCCTTAAATGTAAAACAAAGTATGCCCCTCTTCAGACAAAACCTGGACAAATGGCTGGCAAATATTAAATTCAACCCTGGTCTGGCCCCTTAAAAACCCCCATTTGAAAGGGGAAAAAATTAGGTAGTAGTTACTTTGTGTTCAAGAGTATTGATAAAATGGGATCTTGAAGCTAGATTGCAAATGTTTTATCTGATCAACAGCATAGTGTGAGCCTATGAACCATTTTCATTCTTTGTCAACCATTTTATTTTTCTGCACATAAGTTTTTTCAGTCGTTTTGGCCAAATTTTAAGATGGTAAGTGTTTAAAGGTTTCACGTTTTATTAAGTAGATGCTAATTGGAGGCAGTTTTTTGTTGAACTTGTCCACTGATTTATTAGAGGATACTGCCGTATTGTAATGATTTTTTGAAAGGTATTGCCATGTCATCCTACGTTTGTGAATATGTGCTTCTAGGAAACAAATATTTTCTGAAAATTTCCATTTTGTTTTGGGGCTCTGTAAAACTCAGTATATTGCAAGAAAGTACAGTCGGTATGCTACATTTAGCAAACCAACTAAAATGCTAAAGCTTGAAGTCTTGAAAGTGTTTGTTTTGCGGAAAAAAAATACAAACATTGAAAATAAAGCATCTAAAAAGTAAATTTTTGAAAAGCATTGGAAAGATAAAGAAATGTTAAAAATAGGTCTCACCCATTTATATATTTCCAGGCAACAAAACAGCAACTAAATAAACCTAGCAAAAAAGTTGAAGATGGTCCAGCTAAAATGCTGGGAAATTCTAAGGAACATAAAAAGCAAAAATGAAAAAAAAGAGGGAAGACAAAAGTTTAAAAATGTCCTTCAGATTCTGGCTGTAATTGAGAGATACCCTCACATGTTCTCACTACAGGGATAATATATCCTACCCAAAATGCCAGGAAAGAAAGTATAGCATTGTCAATTTCAAGAAATAAAAAAATCTACCTTCTCTGTCAGTGATGAAGGTCATATAAGAAGCCCTTGACTTTTAAAGAAATAGTCACATGTAATGTAGTTTCAGCTTCTGAACCTGAATATACAACTGAAAGGAAATAAGAAATGACAGAAGACAGTCCAAGTGTTTTTTAGAACTCCCGGTAGGTTTAAAATTATTACAGAGCAGCCCCCTTTACCTTTACTGGTGCACAAACCAATACAGACACTGATGCTTGTCAGGCATCAGCTCTTGGCTACCACTGACTGGAAGAAGCATTTTAAAGTCATTTAGGAAGGACTTCAGGTGTAAGCCTCAGACTTTATGTTGAGTCTGAATGAGCCAGGGTAGCATAAGTCATCAGGCAGAGGTCCATCTTAACACTGATGTTGGTCCCACAGGTTATATTCCAGATCCATGTCAGCTGCCTCCTCTTCCAAGAAAAGAAAAAGGTCACCTTCCACCTTCCCTTTTGTCATCTTCAGAGGAGGAAGACTTTTCCCTGTCATCTTGTCCTCACCTCATTCTGAAGATGTTTCTTATGAAAAATCTATTCATTTAAATCAGGAATTTCAAGGCTAAAAAACAAAAGACATTTCTTCTCCTAAAATATGTATTATAATTTGATAAGATCTCAGTAACCCCAGCTTTGGGCTATTCCCTCCCAAATGGAGTCTCTGGATTTGATAAAGACATTGAGCAAGATATGAAATGTTCAGCCTCTTGTCTTAAAAAGGACGTATACAGATGGCCTTTTGAGATATGTGGCCTTTATAGAAATCTGAGAGTGGACTCTACTACCAATTCCCTTTAGTCCAGCCAACACCAGAAGATGTTTGGATGCAGTAATTATACCATTAGTTTTGAAACTTGATCACTATATATAATAATCTTATGTACAGCAGTGTCAAAAATGTAAACATGTCCACTTGTTAATCAGACCCACCATTAGAATAACTCCACTGTATTATTTATGCTTTTACCCTGAAAACTGGGGAATACGATACAGTATACATAACATTCTCCATGTAAGTATTCCATACTGTTCTTATGGCTAAATCATTTTCATTTAATCCACTGTAAGAGAGGGATGCATTCTTATAATGTGCTACATGATCTTAAACTGTTCAGGTAGCACTAATTACCTTCTCCCTCCTTGGATTTCCCGCGTACTCCAGCCCACGCGTGCTCAAATCTCAGATGCTGCATACTTTACTATTAAACTCTATACATTTAGCACATTACCATTGGAAACGTTACATCTGTAAATACTTTTCAAAAACGTCTTTTCTCAACCCTCTCATTGTAGCCTCTTCTATCATAGTACAGATGCTCCAATTACTACAAAGAAATTCAACTAACAGGGTTCATTTAAAATGATTTCCCAGAGTTAGTAACGGCATCATAGCATTTGATGAGTCAAGTGCTGCAGTGCATATTTTCACCTGTCTCTACTTATTTATGTGGGACATTTTTTAATAAAAGGTTTCATAAACCTTTTATTAAAGCACATCCAAATAAATGTAGTGTTTTCTACAGTGACGTTACCTTTGGGATAACGTGTGTTGTGTTCATGCACTTTAATGGATATCTTTGCGTAATTTTTATACTCCAAACTGGAGCCAAAAATGTTCTCTAATGGTCAGAAGTGTTGTTTGGAATAAGTTTCTAAAACATAAGAAAATCATTTTAATACTAAGTCTTGATGTCTTGATCCTTGGCAATATATATGGTATTTCCTTCTAACAATGTTATTTGCCCTGTATCAGTTTAAAGGCAATCCAGTGCCTGGCCCACAACCCTAAGCAACTGAAGGTTGAAAACTTACTCATTAGTGCCATCCATTACCTTTGGCAGCATACCTCAGGTCATCTCTTCCAGAGTACATCTATCAAGACACTGAGTCATGTAAGATGCCCTATTACTAAAGTATAGTACTTCACAATGCTTAAGCTTCATACTTCAAAAATTAATAAGAAATTGCTTGTATACTGTAGTACCCCCAACTTGCCACTGTTCCAGAGTCACCCCACCCAAGGAGGCACCAAGAGAACATGTAATACCCAATCATGCAGACATATGGCCTCGGTTATCTGCATCACACACGTCCATTTTTAAGTAGCCTTGGCTTAGAGTGTCAACACATCGTGTGCCACTGGTTCTTCATTTGAAAGAAAGAAAATATTTTTGCTAGGTTTACCCATAAACATAACCAACAGGAATTACAGACTTTATCACCAAATGCCCTTAAATATTTTATTTTCTAGAAGACTTATTCCTGCATTTCTCATACTTAACTTCAAGCAGCCTTCATTCAGTTTCTTGGAGTATAAAGTTAATAGGTACAACTGGCAACCAAAATCAGTTTTCCCCATAATGTTTACATGCAGTCATCTTTTCACAGAGACATAGTGTCTGATTTTCATTTTTCATCATAATTCCCCATCAGTATTCCTGAGATGAGGACCACCAAATGCCTTTTTATAAGGCATAAGCACACTTTGAGGGTAAACCAACTGACTTTCATGTTCAGCTCAGTTTTTGAATATTCTACACGAGTCAAAATAAATATTATCTGTGTATTTGCATTCTAAAAAGTCAAAGTTAATCAAGCACCTGTTCTTTCAGGTACTTCTAAAGTCATGACATGCTATTCTCAAAACATATGTTGGGATTCATAGACAAGAGCTGCACAGCAATGATTTGGGAGAGTTTGCAGAATGAAATAGATATGTTAGGATATGTTAGGCACTGACTGTCTGTAGCAAACCAAGCAAAAGATAATATAAGCAAAAGGAGGTGCAGTAATAAACAAGTAGCAGTAGGCTGCTGTAGAGCAGGAGTAGTGCTACAGTAGGACATACGAACAGTGTGTGCTACAGTAGGACGTACGACCAGTGTGTGCTACAGTAGGATGTGCGACCAGTGTGCGCTACAGTAGGACGTACGACCAGTGTGTGCTACAGTAGGACGTACGACCAGTGTGTGCTACAGTAGGATGTGCAACCAGTGTGTGCTACAGTAGGATGTGCGACCAGTGTGTGCTACAGTAGGACATACGACCAGTGTGTGCTACAGTAGGATGTGCAACCAGTGTGTGCTACAGTAGGATGTGCGACCAGTGTGTGCTACAGTAGGACATACGACCAGTGTGTGCTACAGTAGGATGTGCGACCAGTGTGTGCTACAGTAGGATGTGCGACCAGTGTGTGCTACAGTAGGATGTGCGACCAGTGTGTGCTACAGTAGGACGTGAGATCAGTGTGTGCTACAGCAGGACATACGACCAGTGTGTGCTACAGTAGGATGTGCGACCAGTGTGTGCTACAGTAGGATGTGCGACCAGTGTGTGCTACAGTAGGACATACGACCAGTGTGTGCTACAGTAGGATGTGCGACCAGTGTGTGCTACAGTAGGATGTGCGACCAGTGTGTGCTACAGTAGGACGTACGACCAGTGTGTGCTACAGTAGGACGTACGACCAGTGTGTGCTACAGTAGGATGTGCGACCAGTGTGTGCTACAGTAGGACGTACGACCAGTGTGTGCTACAGTAGGACGTACGACCAGTGTGTGCTACAGTAGGATGTGCGACCAGTGTGTGCTACAGTAGGATGTGCGACCAGTGTGTGCTACAGTAGGACATACGACCAGTGTGTGCTACAGTAGGACGTGAGATCAGTGTGTGCTACAGTAGGACATACGATCAGTGTGTGCTACAGTAGGACGTGAGACCAGTGTGTGCTACAGTAGGACGTGCAACCAGTGTGTGCTACAGTAGGACGTGAGACCAGTGTGTGCTACAGTAGGACGTGCGACCAGTGTGTGCTACAGTAGGAAGTACGACCAGTGTGTGCTACAGTAGGACGTGAGACCAGTGTGTGCTACAGTAGGACGTGCGACCAGTGTGTGCTACAGTAGGACGTGCGGTCAGTGTGTGCTACAGTAGGACGTGCGGCCAGTGTGTACTACAGTAGGACGTGAGACCAGTGTGTGCTACAGTAGGACGTGCAACCAGTGTGTGCTACAGTAGGAAGTACGACCAGTGTGTGCTACAGTAGGACGTGAGACCAGTGTGTGCTACAGTAGGACGTGCGACCAGTGTGTGCTACAGTAGGACGTGCGGTCAGTGTGTGCTACAGTAGGACGTGCGGCCAGTGTGTGCTACAGTAGGACGTGAGACCAGTGTGTGCTACAGTAGGACATGTGGCCAGTGTGTGCTACAGTAGGACGTACGGCCAGTGTGTGCTACAGTAGGATGTAGGGCCAGTGTGTGCTACAGTAGGACATAGGGCCAGTGTGTGCTACAGTAGGACGTAGGGCCAGTGTGTGCTATAGTAGGACGTAGGGCCAGTGTGTGCTACAGTAGGACATAGGGCCAGTGTGTGCTACAGTAGGACGTACGGCCAGTGTGTGCTACAGTAGGACGTACGACCTGTGTGTGCTAAAGTAGGATGTATGGCCAGTGTGTGCTACAGTAGGACGTACGACCAGTGTGCGCTACAGTAGGACGTAGGACGTGTGACCTGTGGGTGCTACAGTAGGACGTACGACCAGTGTGCGCTACAGTAGGACATGCGGCCAGTGTGCGCTACAGTAGGATGTGCGACCAGTGTGTGCTACAGTAGGGCGTATGGCCAGTGTGTGCTACAGTAGGATATACGACCTGTGTGTGCTACAGTAGGGTGTACGACCAGTGTGTGCTACAGTAGAGCATATGACCAGTGTGACAGATGTCACAGTTAATGCAGACTGGCATGGCCCAGTCATATGCATTTAATGTAGCTCCACATATCTGCATCATCAGCCACCAGACAGACCAATGTGGGTATCTGTAGTAAAGTATCAACCAAGTGTAGCCATATGGTTTTAAATGTGTGTGTATGGGGGGGGGGATAATATACCCAAAATCCTTTTTGTACAATTTTGCAAAAGAAAGGCAGTTGGGGAAGGTAGTAGGGGTTGACTGTGGATGGGGCAGATGAGTAAGATCTGAACAGTCTCACACAGACAGGGTGGCATATGCACAAATGGTGGGTTGGTCAGTGGATGGACATAGACATACAGAATGCACATAAGTGGTGTTGGGAAAAGATGGACAATGAACAAGGAATGTGAAATAACACATAAGAGAGAGAAAAATACCAGATAGAGAGAGGACAGGATCCTAACATGACTTGATGTCAGCCTGGTCCAGAGAGCAACAAACCCAGGCATTACTCAATGCTTAATTTCTCCAAGTCTTTTGGGTTTCTAATACCATGCTTTGAATGGACACCATTCCGAAGTCGAGGTATGATTAGAGCTCATGAAATTAGTATTGTTTCAGTCTTTGATAGTAGGCAGGAGTGCTATTCTCAGCACCTAAAATGTGCTTAGAATTGCCTCCTTCTGTATTTCATATGGGGTTGGTAGCATACGCAAGTACAACTGTAAATTACTTTTTATTATACCTGTTGCTCCTAGTACTATTGCAACTAAGTATGTTTCTTCCACATTGTTCTCATTTCTGCTTACAAATCCTGATATTTTATGACTTTGTATCTCTCTGTACATGACACACTTAATCGCTAGGAGTAGTAGTTTCAGTGATCAACTCTACTTTTGTCTTTTTTCCATGGACTACTATATCTTTTTTCATGCATCTGTTTTTTGAACTGTTGGTAATGGGTGATCCTGTGTGATATAAACTTCATCAATTGAGTGGGCACTGTCATGAGCCAGTTGATTCCCTGATGGCCCAATCAGCAGGATTGTTGTCTGTTGTAGACAATGCTGAATATGCCCTAGAGCCCTGGTTGATGACCTTCCTATTGAAATCCCAGATCATGTAGGATCATGTAGGATTGGCCTATAACAGAGCAATAGTCCAACTCCACTAGCTGTCCAAGAAGGCATTCCACATTGCCAAAGTGCACCTTGGCATCCATTGACCTCAGTAACTAATCCTGGGAGACCAGGGGAGACTTCTTTGGCCCTTTTAAAAATGGAGCCTTTAGCTCTGATAAAAGAGACACTAAGGGCATCCTTGACTCCTCCAGATCACCTCTAGAACAGGGACCATCAACCCCAATGGGAGGCAGACCTGGTGGCCATTGGTAACACAGAGTTATGTGGCCACTACAGCATGAGGTGACCTCTTCTATAACTGGACTTGGAGGAGAATGACAGTGAGAAAACTGATCACACACATACGCTACAAACATAGTCACAGTTGTAAACTGGACTGATACAAACATAATATACAACCCACTGATGGGGAAGTGCTTGTAACAATGAACCATATTCAGATGTTGCTTCTCCATTACTAGAAAACATGTACAATAGTTCGGTATTTGAAGTCTATAGCACTTAAAAAGACTTGCAGTACATTTTACCCTCTGCTGAACTCTCTGCCTCCCACTGACGAAGCAGGTCAGGATGGTTCCACTTCACCTCACTGTACCTCAGCCAGCACTGCTAAACAGAATAAGTGATGGTCATCATAACTGTTCAGCAAGTGCCCCCTAAAGTTTCTTTGCAAGAACAACATGAAATTCCAATTCTCCCTGGTGTACCATATTGGAGTTCTGAATTCCCCAGTGCATGAAGTAGCCATGGCAACTCACTCAGGTCCAGTCATGGAGTAAAATGGTAGCTCTCTGTACAGGGATGCATATTTGTGAATCACATGTCATATAACATAGTACTACAGGTATACCCATGTCACATGCATAGGCATACTGGTCAGATGCTTCATGGTCACTGTGACATGCATGGTTAGTGTTGACATGCTTGGCTTGCTCATTCTGCACCCATAGTGATTCACAGACAGTGGCACTAACTGGTTTCATTAGCATAACTGCCACTTTTGCTAGCAGTTGTTAACATGATTTGGAGCACCAACACCATTTAAAACAACAACTGTAAAACAAAGGAATTTTGATACAGCTTCTGTATATTTGGAATTTCACAAAGTTAAAAAATAAGTCCTACCCGTTAAAAGTACCTCAGCAAAAACAACAAACCCTGAGGTGGGTGTCAATGATAGTGAAGCAGATGCTATAGTGTTTGCACAATGGGGAATCCATCACACTGGCTCAAGACTATACCATCTATCTGTGGTTGTGGGATGTAAACTTTGAACACTGGATACCTTGAAAGTGACATGATGCAAAGGCTATGAGCTTCTACAGCTATATGTTGAAGTATGACTACAAGATCTAAATGGGGAGGAGACTGTTCATATAGCTGCAGCTGATAATCAGGTGAATCAAGGCAAAAGCTGTGCCCATGATTGTACTACCTAAATGGGGAGAGACTGTGCAAAGCACCAGCTGCAGCTGATAACCAGCAGCATAAAAGGGTAGGTGGAAGTAGCCATAGGTATATAAATTCCACAGCATGCCATATACATACATACAGACTGCCTGACTAACTTATTTTGTCCTTGGGTGCACAGGTGCTGACATGGTTATCCAAGGGAGGGCAGCACCAGAAAGAATTCACTAGCCAAGTAAATGAAGTGCTACTGCAAGAACTGCACACACATGACATGTGTCCACTGTGCAATGCTTTATTGGGACCAGATTTGGCAGGGGTGAGTCTGTGCTGCTACTCCAGCTCAACATCTGAATGTCTCACTGGGCTTGTACAAACATGTTCCCATAGTTCTACTCCTTTTGTGCCCCAAACTGCATTGAACCCAGACACTACCAGCCAACCCAGTGGACACTGCCAGTGGTCATATTATGGTAGCTCGAGGTCACCACTGAAGGACCTGATCCATGACTTCTCACAATTTCTCAGAATATGTGGCTAAGACATTCACCTACCACATATTATAGTCTTACAGTCACCTATCACTGTGTTTAACACCAGCTGTGCAAGTATTGATGACTGTGGCCTATGCACCCACTAACCTGTGGGGGTTATGGTGATATCTGATGCACAGTGCAGCCAATTCATGCTCTGCCCTGCATAGCTTGGGAGTGATATGGTATACAGAATGTTATTTGGTGTTTTCTGTGTCATTATCCATAGTTGTGAACTAGACACTGCCTCTTTGCCAGGTCCACAGTCTGATGCTTGTTCCACCCATAATTTTACACCCTGTCATTCACTGCTGCCGTTATTAGTATGGAAGCAATGCCAAAATGTTCTTCTGCTGCTCCGTTTGTGTAATACCATGTTGTGCAGCATGGCACACTCAGTAAATATGTATCACTACAGATGTCTGTATTGTATTGCAGTGCCTCTTCTGAGATTTCTCAACATCAGAGTTGTCCCTTTAGTAGTTCAAGCACATGTTCCACTTTATTTGGTGTTTCCACATGTGCTCTGTTATAGGCCAATCCTACATGATCTGGGATTTCAATAGGAAGGTCATCAACCAGGGCTCTAGGGCATATTCAGCATTGTCTACAACAGACAACAAAGAGCATATTATATGTAGCTTTCTCCCTGCCTGAATGGTAACATGGGGTGTATAGACCAGTCTATCTATCATGTGTATGCACCTAGCAACCACTAAGGAAAATCCTGTCACAGAAATCTTTGGTATAGGGTTAATGCGTGCCAAATATCTGAATCATGTGAACTGCCTGGGTAGTGCACAGATACATTATAAGTAATGCCCTGGGTGTTTCTGGCAGTTTATGGAATGGAAGCCTTTCCTGTTATTTATAACAGCCCCTGTGGACTAGGTGGACATTGATGGAAATGTGAAATCAATAGCTCCCTGGACCTCAAGAAAAGATGTTTTTTGTAAAATGCCCACATGGAGCTGGTCCTGATTCTGTCCTGTGAAACCTTTTATTCTGCTCCATATGCTACAGAATAATGTCAGAGAACTGGTTCAGGATTCATGAGGCTGATGCATGCAATGTCACTAACGCACCCCCATCCCTAAGTCATTGAAAGGCTGTTGAAGCTAAGATGGTTAAAGCCCATACCTTAGTTATGGCATGCATCTCCCTGGATTTTGCTTCTGAGTAATATAATTCTGTTAACACACTTATTGTCTCACTGTCCACTCAGAACAGTGCACAGTCTGCTGATGTGTAAGTCAATGTGAGCTGGAATGTCAGATGCTGTCTGCACATCTTCCACTAGCAGTGATGGCTGAGATGCACAATACTGGGGCCATTATCCCTGATGACTGCTACTAACAGTGAGATGCACAGCACTGGGGGCATTATTCCTGATGACTGCTACTAACAGTGAGATGCACAGCACTGGGGGCATTATCCCTGATGGCTGCTACTAACAGTGAGATGCACAGCACTGGGGGAATTATTCTTGATGGCTGCTACTAACAGTGAGATGCACAGCACTGGGGGCATTATCCCTGATGACTGCTACTAACAGTGAGATGCACAGCACTGGGGGCATTATCCCTGATGGCTGCTACTAACAGTGAGATGCACAGCACTAGGGGCATTATCCTTGATGGCTGCTGCTAACAGTGAGATGTACAGCACTGGGGGCATTATCCTTGATGGCTGCTGCTAACAGTGAGATGCACAGCACTCAGGACACTGTCCCTGATGCCTACTACTGACAACAAGATGCAGAGTACTGGGGGCACTGTCTTTGATGACTGCTACTAACTGTGAGACACACAACAATGGGAGGGGCTGAAGTGTGCTGCATTTATATGAATCCCAGACAAAGACTGTTTAGTCTTCCCAGATACATATTTTCCAAGTAGTAACATGCTTAACTAATTATTGTAACTGTAGTCAAACATTAAAATACCTCCTCATGTACAGACTCTCAACCATAACTATAGCTCATTTTGTTGAAGAATGTATCCACTTCCAATTAGACAACTCAGCTTACTGTCTAAAACTGTCTAAAATAAAAAATCACATCATACTTTGTAAAATTATGCATGGCATTGTTCAAAAAGATGTTACTTCAATAGCTACAAATGTGTACAGCCATAGTAAAATGTCTTTCTTTGCATTGCCTTATACATACTGAGAGCAGTACTTAACTTCTGGCCAAAAGTATTAAAATCTTTACATGAAGATTTAGCCCCGAGAAAGAACTGCTTATGTGCACACCCCAAACAGATACCAAACAGGTTAACAGGAAAAACTGTACTCTTCCTTAAGTGTCAACCTGCAAGCTATCTTAAAAAAAACTATAAGACAATAATTTGCCTTCCAACAATATATAAACTATATACTGGAATCAATGCTGATAGAGTTTATAGACATTTAGAAGAATACTCAGTCTTGACAGTAGAACAAAAAGGTAACAAAAGAAAGTAATGTGGAACAAAGGATAATTTGTTAAAGTCATAAGGGAGAATTATTAAAAGGAGAAGATTCTATGCATTGTATGGATAGACTACAAAAAAAGTATTTGACATTATCACACATTCATGGATAAAGGAGTGCTTACAGATATGTAAGATACATCCTACACTGATCAATTATTTTTATTTTATTTTATTTTATTTAGCATTTGTTAATTGGGAAAGCCTGACTTGGAACAAAGCCAATTTTCAGCAGAGGCCCGGGGAGAAACACTCCAGATGTTCCAATTACATTACAGTGACCATGAAACAGTGGCAATCCACATTGCAGCTAAGCCAAGGTAAAGGACAAATTATTATCCCAGGGATAAAAAATCAAAGGGGGGTATTCCAGGGTGAATCTGTCACTGCTGCTTTTTTGTCTTGCCCTTAACCCATTAAGCTGTCTACTTAACAGCTTAGGTCATGGTTATAATTTGGATCCCAGAAAACAACAAAATGTAAAGACTTCTCATCTTCTTTGGATGAATATGTAGTTCATCAGATGGGGAGCTGAAAGCACAACTGGAATTGGTCAAAACTTTCTCAGATGATGTAAGAATGTCATTTGGTCTTGATAAATGTGCAATAGTAACTTTTAAAGCAGGAAAGCCCCAGTCCCAAATGTCATTCTGAGAAAGGAATGTGATATAAAGGAACTTGATCAGGAGGGAGTGTATAAATATTTTAGAATTGATAATGGATCAATAAAACATGAACAAATGTGAAAAAAAAACTCAGAAAGGAATATTTTAGAAGACTAAAATTAATACTGAAAACATCACTGACATCTAGGAACAAAGTCCAGGCCATAAACCAATTTACTTTTTCTGTTCTAACTTACAGATTTGGGATGACTGACTGGCCTCAAAAGGATTGGATCACTTGGACAGGAAAACAAGAAAAAATAGTTCACACTTATCAAATGATAGCCAACACTGTATATTCCTCATTCTGAAGGAAATTGATTACATGTATAGATCTGCAGTTGTAGGACTGCATCATATCTGCTGTGGTCACCAGAACCAAACATAGTGAAAGTTTTAAAACATAAACAGAACAAATCTAAAATGACTTCCCTGCTTAGTTTAGCAGAAACACATTGATGTTAAGCAGGAATGGAAACCAAACCAGATGTAGACAAAAATCAGGCAGCAACTGAATGTGCCAAACAGCAAAATAAAGAATATAAGGAGAAAGATCAAATGAGTCATCAAGAAATGAGGAAAATGTATAAATATAGTTGCAAGTGCAGAAAATACCTGGAACAACTTCATGTCAATCAGGATTTGATGGAGGATTTGTAAAGGAGAGGTGAATTTAAACCAAAAGATGAAAGGTTAATATTAGCAGCCCAAGTCAGTGGACTATGTACATGTTGACTTACAAAAGTTCATTGAACATGTGGGATGAGAAGACAAATGCAGGTTCTGTAAAACATAACTGGAAACAGTCAAACATCTTTTTGCTGGGTGTGATACACTAATGGCAGAGGGCCTGCATACTAAAAGGCATAATAATATGGCAAGACTGTTGCATTGGGGATTGTGCAAACATTACACTCTTGAAGTAGCAGAGAAGCATTGGAGACATAAGCCACAAACCATAATAGAGAATGATGACATTTATATCACATGGCATTATCCATTATCAAGAGTTCCAAAATAGATGCAAGAAAACCAGATATAGTAGTCCATGAAAAGAAGGCAAAAGTAGCATTGATTATTGAAATTTCTACACCCAGTGATTACAGTGTCTTACAAAGTCATAAAATACCAGGATTTGCAGGCAGAAACGAGGGCAATGTGAAAGAAGGATATGCAGACAGTTCCAATAGTAGTAGGAGCAATAGATCTCATAAAAAGAATTTGCAGTTATATTTAAATATGTAACTGATACATGTAACTCCATATGAATTGTAGAAGGAGTCAATTCTGGGCATATTGTGGGTGCTGCAAAGAGCACTTTTGGCTAACATCAAAGATTGAAATGATACTAATTTCACAAACTTTAATCATACTTTAACTTGGGAATGGGGTCCATTCCTGTCATGGTATTAAAAACTCAAAAGACTTGGAGAAATTACTCCAAGAGCTAAAATACCAGTTTTAGATAAAACGCCCTCATAATATCTGATTCTACAGTTTCAGCTATCCATTTTACATAAGCAGTCAGAGGATCATAGAACTGTTGACACCTTGTCAACTGATTATGCATGTCATTCCTGCTTAGTTAAATAGCTAATATATATTTTCAAATATTATACAATTTAAAACTTTTGAACAATCATATAAACAAATATATAACATATTGTTTACCTTGAACTGAACATACAGGGGTTAAGATATGATTTAAAATAGAAAACCCTCTTAACTGTTGTTCTTACATCAACTGTTACATTTACTTAAGCAATCAGGAGGTCTTAAAACTGCAACTACTCAAAACACTGAAGTTTTATCCTATCCAAAAATGATAAATCATTGATCCAGTTAACATTGAATAATAAAATGTTACAGGTTCATAGGTAAGTACTAGGCTAGCTGCCCTTCTGGACCATTTAAGCCTATCCAATTTCTGTTGCTGTGAATCCAACCCGATACCTCTTGTCTGTGAGGTAAACACCTAGAACATTATTCCAGCCTCCAAACCCATACAAATATTACATAGAACATGTACTAAACATTGTATTGTCACACAGACAGATTTATTGCTAACGGGAATAGGCGGCACTTCAGTATTAACATTCCATTTGCCTTGTATGCAAATCTGTCAGTATTATTGATTTCACTATTATTCCTTTGATTGATTTATTGATAATAATAGCTAAACTTAAACTAACATGACAATTCTAATACAAAGCACTTCAGTCTACTAATGAAATTTGATAATATTAACTGAACCAAGCATTACTAATTTAAGTGCATGCCCTGCCTAGAGTTCTAAATTCCTTTTTTGTTTAATGTATATGTGGTAATGTCTACCTCCTGACTTAAACTTACATAAAATGTCTTGCGTTCTTACTATGTGAAACATACGAAGGGCTGAAATACTGTACAGACTTAGTACTCCCACATATGCTTAATCTTTATGAATCATTGCTTCTTCTTAATAACTTCTGAGTAATCAGTATGACTCTGTAATGAAATAGACATAGATAATTATGATCAGGCTTCTAAACATAATAGGTTCATAGGTTTATAGGTAGGTACTAGGCTATCGACCCTAGGGCCTGTACAAGCCTAGCCAAAAAGGTACCCTGGCTTTCACCACCCAAGAAAATTATTTTCCTGTGCCCCTGTCGAGCAGAGCCACTGTTGTATTGCAGACTTCCCCATGGAGTTGGTGTATATAGCTGAGGATGCTAGTGGGATACACACATTTTTTTGTTCTTTTCGGAATCAGGTTTTCACATACATGATGTATGTTTTAGCAGTTTTGCACTATAGTATTATATTCTTAGATTGTGTAATTTTTAAACTGGTGGGACATTGATTACTAGGGGGTTTGTCAGACAGGAATGGCTGCTGTGACTTATTCAGGTGAACATCACTGTAGTGATCTGAACCTCAGCAGTACTGTATGTATGTGTCTTATCAGTCTGTTTTATGTTTGTGACATGTAATATCAAGAAATTCACCTCATAAATAGAGTGAAGCAAAGCTGAAGAAGTGAAGCTTGACATTCGTGTTAACAACATATAAAAAGTAGTTATGATCAGAAACCCAGTCCTAATTATTTGTAATTTCAGCTGCTGCAATGTACTGCTACATATTGAGATGAGCATCATGAAACAGCTGTCTATAAGCTAAAAACAGGTACATTTACTTCTAGCTGATGCCTTCATGATAATTCTGTGTTTCACAGCTTTCAGAAATTCAAAGACATGGAACACTTTGGATGCTGTTTATGCTCTAGCACAAAGCTTAACATCAGTTAGAGGTATGTAACAAAAGCTTTTTAAGTACCTTTCTGATTTGAGAAAGGTGTTTAACAAGCATGTCCTTTCCCTGATTTCAGAACATAATCATTGTGCTCCATGAATTACACACTTATCTTAGTCAATGTGGCAGTGAAAGTATTTAAATTAACCAGAGTTTCATACATATACACCATTAATGACATTTAAGGTTATCAAAAACAGGTTTTACCTTTTACAAGTGTGTGTGTGTGTGTGTGTGTGTGTATATATATAAACACACATAAATCTGTATCTATCTAAATAAAAACACGTGTGTGTGTGTACACTTCAAGAAAAACCCAATGAAGCTAAAGTTTTCACAGTGTAATACTTTAAATCTCCTGTAATGGAGACCCATGGGATATATGCAAATAACCCCTTAAGGGCATACAGTGTTTCATCTACATGGCTTCTGAATGCCTGTGACTTTTTACTTCTTAAGTCTTTATGAATACATTCAGGCCAATAAAGTCATACCCACTTGCTGTGAGCATGCATGTTTCAGCCTTTTAGTGACCTTGTCAGCACAAAATAAGTGGATTGTTTGGCTAGATTTTAGAAACACATTACAAAGGTGGGCAGGCTAACCCTAACACTGGCCCTTTCCCCAGCCCTAGCCCTACATCTTACCTTAATAAAACCTTCCCATAACACTGCCACTATTCACATTAATTTGAGGGTAGTGTTATGGGGGGGGGGTAGTGTTAAGATCATGAGAGAGAATCAGTATTCTGTATTTTCAAACATATTTTGCTAGCATTTTCACTTTGACATTAAATACATTCAATCAGACAAAATAGAACCATATATATTCCCCACCCATATTAAACAAAGTTCACACCTGTCCATATTCAAGTGCAACTTAGTTTTGTGAATGGGAAGCACAAAATTTACCCCAGGACTGCCCCCATCTACAACTAAAGGATGGAAGTAGCTCCTAAATGCTTCATCCCATGCATGGGTCCCCTCAAATTATCTATGGTATGATCACAGTTGGTATCATTAGTGGTAACTATAATCATTGACCATAGGATCTGTAATCAAATATGATAGGTTAATTTGAGCACAAAAAGGAAAGTTGTCTAGGCTTAAAATGGCCTACAAGGACAGCTAGCTTATTACTTACCTATGATATATATATATATATATATATATATATATATATATATATATATATATATATATATATATATATATAAATTTTCTAAATCATTATAGTCAAGTAGACTAATACATATATCCCCTCAGAACATCAACCTACAGACAAAAAGCACGTGAACATTATTTTTTATCCTGTTCAGTCTTTTTCACCCATTTATCTTCCAGTTATACATAGTTTGAAGAATTCACAGATTTAGAAAGTTTTTTTGTTTCTTCCTCATTATTAGCTGACACTCAAGGGCATTCTTTTAACTTAGCCATCATCATTTTTTGCATTAGTAAACATTCACATCCCGTCTGGAAAAAGGCACTTTCAAAAAGTAGGAAATGTAAGTCTATATTTAATCTTCCAATGCCTACATTTCTTACTCATTTCTATGCAATGTAATAAATGCTGAAGTGTGGTGCAGATGTTGTTCTCTGTAAAAGCAGATCTTTATTCACTGTACATCATTTTCTTGGTTATGACAGCTGCCAGAGTACATTTACCTTTTCATAACATATCACAACTCTATATACTTGCTCACTGATAGTTAATGACAGTTAAAAAGCTCTCTGTATACCTACTGATTTATTCATAAAGCCCATCCTTTGCTCAATGTTTTCTTTTAACAAAACCAGGCAATGGCAACTTCTTCACCTTCCAACACACAAGACATTTTGTAATGTTTTCATTCCAGATCCATCTTCCAAGGAAATCAGTTGCTGTTCAGTGCATATCATCTGCCTGTACAGCCAAGCTATTTTCTCTCAAATTTTATCAACTTTATTCTTTAATAACAACACTGCATATCATTGCTCATGCAAAACGTCACAGTCAATTCACTGACTTCTTTTCATATGCCTGCCTATTAATCCCAAAAGATGCCTTTAATAATGTCTAACCTCTTTCATCTGTTGTCTAACATCTGTCATATTAAGCCTTTTCATCACATTTTCTAATCATCCCTATCTCTGGCTTGGTGCAGTGTCTCATTCACCTTCACTCTCCATTTAACCATTTACAGTCACCTTGTTTCAACCTTCTGTCAGTTCCACTGCTATCATTTTCTGCATGACACTTCAGAACATTGATAGCATCAAATGCTCCCTGAACAAACATCTTTAGTATTAAAAATGCACTACATTTAATTTAGCATATGGTATGACCTGAGGAGACTTCCAACCACATGAAGCAGCACAATATAATCTCAAGCATAAAATAAATTTTGTGATAAATGAATCAATTTTAAGGCACATATTCAGAAACTGATATTAAATTGCTGATTTAAGATGTTCATATCATATTCTAGTGCATTAAACTACATTAACTCCATTCCTTCTGTAAAATAGGTATACAAACTCATTTTCTGTGCATTCATAGCCACATTCATTACTATGTAATTACAGGTACTAATGAGAAGGCAGTCTAATGGATGTCAAAGCACATGAAGTACACAATATTTCATTCAACATTGTTTGTCACTTCAAAAATGGGACAAGAAATGTACTTCTCCATTCAAAAAATATTTTACTAAGAAATGTTCTGATTATTTACCATAAAAAAATCCATATACTTTAATATTACACTTTTTGTGGAAGGCAACTCATGATATGGATAATGCTATTCCCACAGGTGTATCGGATTACAGACTAGCTAATCTCATTTCCATCTCTCAGCTGTACCATTTCATCTGTCTGCCTGCTCAAGAATATTTGTAGTTCCTAGCTGTGCTTTTACATACCTCAAGATTAAATACATTTTAGGTGTTCCAGATTAAAACCTCAAACTTGCCCAGTTAACCCCAGCAGAGTCATCTTCTAACAGTAGTATGTTAGTTGTTTTCAGTTGTGTAGTTCTCAGTAAACATGGAAAAGTCTTTCACCATTCTGTCCCAGAGGATTTAGTTCTTAGGATCAGTTCTGGATTCAGCCACAACTTTCTTTTTGAAGAAAAAGTAATGGCGCTTTCTCATTTCTGAACAATGTGCCATTTTGATCTGTAGCATCAATGAAACAGTTCTTCAGAGCTTTGGTGTCATCTATCATCCTTGCAAATTCTATTAATATCCAGTACAAAACACCACAAAAGAAATGCCTAGTGGTTCCTTAGAACTTCTGGAAACAAGTCTAATACTCCTTACAACAGCTAATTCAAGTAATGACAGTGATTGCAAAGGAGTTCTTGTTGATGGTTACAGATAGGCACAAAACTCACAGACTGACCTTGTGAATGTCTTTCCTACCTTTGTACTATCTCAGACACTAAAATATGTTCCAGACTGAGAGTAGGGGGCTCATGTGATGAGTCCAAAAGCTTCAAACTTTCTAGTTACCAAACAAATATCCCTTCATATAAATAGGAAGGAGATGAGACTAGTGACTTTTAAGGCACATGATAAATTTTTTGTCAGGTGCCCTTCAGATAGATTCAGGTAGCACTACAGTTATCTGCTACACAAATAAAAAGAAGGGCCGTATTGTCCTGCTGGTATAGAACAGGGTATCTACCTGGGTCATTGCTGAGCTGAGAAAGAGTAGAATCTTGGGTCCCTCTGGGCTTACAAGGGAAGGAAAGAAGTGAGGAAGCTAAACCTGCTGAGCTCTCATGAAAGAGGAAAAGCTCTGAAGTCATGCGGTATGTCCGTCTGTCCGTCATAGTATCCTTAGCGCCAAACTGAATAATCACAAGAGTTCAATGGTGACAAGGGAGTCTGGTGAACCTAGTGTGTCTGTATTACCAAGTAATGTTGTCACTGCAGAGACCACTGTATATTAGCTCCAGAAAACTGATGCTTGGAACCCAGAATTAATACAGAACATTTGAAATGCATCCCTCACTGGAGATCAGACCTGCTGCTCACAACTATTGTCACTGACTGGGGGAGGGTGGCCGTGTATAGGCTGGAAAAAGAAAGGGCCTGACAGTGACAAAGGCAGAGCAGTGGTCTGAGACAGACTTTAGCTTTCTCTGGGGAGTCCTTAAGCCCAGACATCAATCATGAATACAAGCGCTGTTACTATAATCCAGCTGTAAATTTGTCTCCTATGAAGATCCACTGCTGGTTTGAGTACTTTCTCATCTGAACTTCTTCTTTATTTTATGCCACATAACTTAGAGCACAAGAAGTCAGTTTCCATATGTCTATTTACTTTGCTATGCAGTATCTCTCATTTGCCAGCCATCCTTTCATGCTATTGACTGCTTTTTTCATTATTTCATTCTGATCAGTAGTTTGTATATTTTTTACAGTCAAAATATTATGAATTGATTCAAATTGCATATCCATAGTTCAGTCTTACCTGTTGTTTTGCTTATTTATTTTATTTATTTCGATTTATTAACCAGGTTGAGTACTGGTTCAGTTGAGTACTAGTCCTTTTTCAGACTATGCCTTGGAGCATTTGTCTAGTTAAGTTGTTAAACTCTAATGTTGCCTCCAAGTTTTTCTTTAGGATCACCCTCATGATACCTCTAAGTGTCTTATGTTATCTGTTCATTATTTATATTAATAATTCCAGTACCATGCTACATAAAACCTATTGAATGATTCCTTCTGATAGAATACAGGACATGGAACACAACTTCACTTATAAACAAACTAAATTGAAAAATAATAACACTCTGATAGAAAACTATAAACCATAAAATGCCACTGTATCAATGGAGGTGAAAAACGTTTTATACAAAATAAAATAAAGATACGGTAAGAATTTTCTTGACTTGTTGGCGCTTCATCAGACCATTAAATAACAAAACTTCAATGTAAAATTTAAACACAGCACTGTTAAAATTCAACCAATCATCTTGCTAAAATGACCAGTCATAAAAACAATAAATGCGAAACATGATAAACATACTAATGATCTAAAATTACATTATGAGCCATCTGGGTGAAGGCTCAACAATAACATCCTATCATAAGCAGTGAAATAAGCTCTCTACCTATCAAAACTCATACCTGATCATAAAATAACACCTACTTTAGTAAGCATAAGGGGTGTGTAAACTCCAACTTGGCATGCTATCACGGTCCAATGATACAGCTAGCCACCACTACAAACTCCTATCCAGGCTGGCAATAACATCAACCTGTCAGGATTATTCTAAACACAACACCACCAATCAAAACACCCATCTCAAACAACAAATCTGAGGCAAAAGAGAGGCCTCTGAATATTACTTAAATCCTGCAAGCACCAATCAACCCTTAGGTATGTGTTGACCTATCAAAATTTAAAAAAAATAAATGTCACCCAATCAAAATACTTCACACCTTTTTACAGCCACATTGATACAACAAAACTCGCTGTTCTTGTGCAAATCGCTCATATAAAAACAAAAAAATGAAATGCAAGCTTAAACTATAAAACAACCCCTAACTAATCAATAATACAATACAAAAGTGTATGTATCTCAATGAACAATACACGGACATCATATTGCAATCTATCAAAACAATCCAAAAATAAAACAAAACAAAGCCAAAATATGTATCTGTGTACATTCGATCAAACACTAACCAGGCTGGCAATAACATCAACCTATCAGGAGCTTCACTTAGATTTGGCCTCTTGTCTTATGCAGCAAAAGTGATATTGAATATTTTTCATATACTATTGACTTATATTATTATAATTTTTGTATCTCAATGGTCAAGTGAAATCTACAGAACTGCATAACCTCATATAAAAGCTAACACAGGTTCATGAAGAAAATGCTGATGACAGCAATGTGCAGCTTGAGGAATTACTAAGGGTTTTGTAGGTTGTTTACAGTACATTACAAAATTAGTATTTGCTGTGTTTATTATGACTTATAAAATCATGCTTAAAACTTAAATTGTAATGAATGTGACTACTGAAAAGATTAGTTTGCTGAACAGTTTGCTATTTACGCTTCTTTAACATTATTTACAGTTATAAAGATATGGGCATTTTATTCATTTGATTTGTGTATTTATACTTTGTTGACTGGGTGAGTGGATTGGTCTGATGACCCTTTTCAGCCATGACCCAGGCACCAAAGCAAAATTACAAATATACAGCAGAGTTGGCAAATATTAAGTTACAGATACATCAGAAATGACAAACATTCACTTATAGAGTACTATAGATATAGGATCAGCCTTTCTTATAGAAAAGTCAAACAACTTACACATCATTGTTTGTATGCTAGAGGTCGCAATGTTCTTTAGAACTGTGTTAGTGATTTCTAACACAAACAGCTAGTATAAAAATAATTTATTTACAAAAAAGGGGGTTTTCCCCAATAGAAAGTGGTTCATTTGACTGAAAGTTTAATTAAGAAATCGAAAGTTGATCCTTTAGTCAGGAATCTAGGATCCTATGTATACAATGAGGTGTCCTTTGATCACCACATATCCATTATTGTAAGGAAGTCATTCTTCATTGCACAGCTTATATATAAAGGTATAGTGTCCAGGTCAAAGGTTGCAATCATTTCACTGTCTCTGTTCTCATTAGGCTGATCATTGAGTATAATGACCCTTTCAGAATGTGCCTGTCCAAACACTTGTCACAAATGGGAAGAAATGTTTCCTCTCTAAACAAAATCAAGGATCTAAATCATAAACATTATGCAAACCAGCTCAAAGTCTGATCTCTCTTCTTGGTATCATGCAGGCTGCTAAGCGGTGGCCTCTGCCTTACATATAGATCCTTAACAGACCTTGTGCTTTCTGACCTGTTACACGTTCGCAAGTCTAATAATAGTGTGAATGCCAACCCATGGGATCTCAATCTCTTTTATAATACAAATAGGGCATGTTGGAGGGAAAGGTATGTGCCACAAAGAATATCACATCTGTGGAACGGTCTTCCACTCCCCATAAAACAAAATACTTCTCTTACTCTGTTCAAATGTAATTTGGATGAATTGAGGGGAAACTGCAAATTCCTCCCTGGTTTACCACTCATGCCCCTCATGGATATGGGGCAGCAAATAAATATCCTAACATATCCTTTTTCTGCCCAACTTTGGGTTACTCTTACGCAAATCACAAAGGCCCAAAAACTACTATGGGAATATAAGGCTAGGCTTCATAAGATCCTCACAGATCAATACTCTAGTAAGTATCTATGAACCTATAAAAAATAGCACCTAGGTTTAAGTAGGAGCTAGGCCAGAAGTTAAAAGGAAGTTGAAATTAGCCCTTGTCTAAAAAGGTACAATTATTTGACATTTTAGGTGTTCAAGTTTTTTTTTCCTGAAAGGAGAATATTCTAATATCCAGGTTTGTTGGGCATGTGGTTCCTAATGGCTGGGATTATTTTATTGAAGCCTTTTTCTCTAGGAGTGAACCCAAATAAGCATAAATAGCCATTGCCTTGACTTCTGAGAGAGGAATGGAAGGAGATGATTTGTAGTTTGTTTCTAAGGGATAGGCAGAAGATATTATTATTTAAGATTTTAAATGTAAGGGGGGATACTAGAAGGATGAATCCTGCTGTGACAGGAAGCCATCTGACCTTCTGTAGTGTAATGCAGTGATGATTTAGGTGTGGAGAAAGTTTAATAAATTGACATAATGCATTCATGGCTATTTGTATTTTGCTTGTTTTGTCGGTGAAGAAGAAGAGATGATTGGGAGCATGAATTCTAGTCGAGGTATGAAGACATTTTTAGCAAGGACCTATGTGAACACTGATGATATAATTTGATTTTGTCAAAAGGTTCAGGATGCAACCACTGGAAATTAGAGTACAAACTTCTAATGCTCCATTAAAGGGAATGACATTTGCTGAGAGTCACAGAGTAGGCAAGTAGAGGCAGTTCATAGATTAGTACAAGGCTGACTATCCTTGTGGGCCATTTTAAGCTTAGCCAGTTAACCCCATGCAAGAATCAAACCCAGCACTTTGTATCTACCAGGTAAACACCTTAACCATTTTGCCAGCTTCCCACATTCCAAGTAATCCAACTTTGGACTAGAGGATACACCTGATTAACACCTTGCATTCTTAATCATCTGGTATAAAATATTGACTCTAAGTTGAGACACAAAATTTCATAATTAAAATGTCAAGCAGAATGTTAATACAAAATCACACAACCTGTAACAGTGAACAAAAGTATAAAATCATCCTTTTTCAGGGGCCGTTTTGCCTTACAGTCTGTAAATGTAGTACTGGGGTGAATGTTAAAAAAAGGGAAAGAAACTCACCTTTTCCCTGAGTCAAGCTCTTTCAGAGATACCAATAAAACCACCTTGACAACTTAAACATTTTGGTAACACACATATACCACTTTAGGCATTGTTAAAACATAATGCAACAAACTGCAGTGTTCCCATTGGTAAGAAATGCAGATCTCTAAAATGAGTCACAATAGATGCAGTTTCACACCAACTTAAAATGTTGCAGCAGAATTTTGCAGAGGAGTATAGAAAAAGTTGTCATAGTTAATAGGTGTTAGATGATTGTGGGAAAGTGAAGAAGGATCCAGCTGAAGCTGTTGCTATGATACTGGGCTTCTGATTTCCCCTACTGTCTAAATTATTGGTGCACTACATTTTTTGTCCACATCCTTGATCATTTTAAACAAGACACTGACAATTTACAGATATCTGACCCATGCTTTCTAATAACATTCTACAGGTTTACCCCCAGGTAACTCTATTCATTTTTCTGCTGCATATGAGGTGACTGAAAGTACCTTGTAACACTACAGTCCCCCTCCCACCCCATCAATTATGTATGGAAGTCAGAAGGACTTCTCTGCAGTACATGTTTTTTGATCAAAGAAAAAGGGACTCAGATGAAACCTCACAGGTAGATACAGTAAGGAAAAGTGGTGTGCAATCTTTTCTGCTATAGTACATTTGGAAAGGTCAGCACACCGTAGGCAACATTTTGGTCTGCAATTTTGTCCAATTGCCACATCAGGATCTGTTTGCTTGCCCTTTTGTAATGTTGCAGGGAGGTTAGATGTGTCTTCACTTACAAAACAGTGTCAATGGAGGCATTTGCCCTGTCATTCTTCTGACAGGTATCCAGTCTTCACTGATGTGGCTATCCAGTGGCATGACTGATGGCGCTGCTTCTAGTAGTGGCACTTTCCTAGTGCAACTGATCATAATGTCTTTCTGACTTCATTGCTAGAAGATGCATCATTTTCCATTTGGCCATATGGATGAGTCAGACGAACACTGCACCTGTATTCTATCTAATTATCATGAGATATAGGAACTGTTTGTAATGTTACACAGAAGTCAAGTTCAAACAAAGCTAAGCATCTTAAGTTCATATAAAAGTAGAATGTGTCATGGGAGTTGTGGTTTGGAAGCTCCAAAAAACTAAGTAATAGTGTCCTAGCTGAAGTTCAAACTCTTTGCTTTTCACCTACTCTAAAACACAGAAAGATATATCTCTCCCACTCATGCACACCCCTATATTCATTGCATAAGTAATATATAAATATAAATATAAATGTAAAAGTAAAAATCCTAGGTAAAAATGAATGGATGAATAACTGCAAAGGTGAGTTGAAGAAAGCATGAAGGATGCGGTTAGCAAAGCCTATAAAGTTGGGTATATAGGAGTGACTAGTCACCATCTGATGCTTAAGATATGTGTATGATTTGTTTTCTGTTTGGTTTCATTTTGTGTTTGTTTTGTTTGCAGGGCAACTAACTTTATTGTGCACATGAACTTGCATGTAGTTTATTAAAGTGGCTTCTGTCCTGTAAATCTAAGCTCAGAATGCAAAATATTGATTTCTTTGCACAAGACAATGACTGCTGTTTTCCTGTAAGCAGCTACACTTTAACTAGAGTATTTAATTGTGTATCAGATTACGTTAGTCATGTTCTTTGTTTATATTTCCTGATTGTTTAGTGTATTTGCATGGAAATAAGATAATGCATGTCTCAAACTTTGTTTCTCTCCAATATAAACATGATTATACATTGTGAAAATTACAGAAAATTATCATGTCAGTTGTCATAAAATTATTGCTACAACAGAGCCCAAAGGGCAACTGGAGGAAAGAGAATGGAGTCTGAAAACAAAGTTTCACAAAAGGTGTAAAAAATGGTTCCGAGATAGAATGTTGAAATTATGACAGCCTGCAGAAATTTCTCATTATGTGGAAACCAAGGAAATACAAAATCACAGTTGAATAAATTCACATTTAGAACAAGGGATTACCCAGGCAGTGGGGACAACATACTTCAGGCTTCATTATACTACAACTTCTGCAGCGGTACAGGAAGATTGACCTGCCATCCCCAAACCTGGGCTTACACAGAGCAGCTTCAGTAGTACAAGAGGGACAATGCTCCAGTTTAGCTTTAATTAACATGATAGAGCTGATCTGTAGAGAGAGCATGCCACCTTCTGTAACACTATAATATGAGTGAAATTACCCAATCTGTTGCCACTAACTATATAGCTCTTGCATGGGCTGCACTGGGATGTGGGTTGTTGATTAAAGGCTGTCATACCTTATTATGTTTTTTTGTAACAACTGATAGAACTGGGCAACCCTCAGGTTTTGCTGCTGCTGACTTCCCCTCCCAGTATTACACTTATCTTGTTTAATTACCTTTGTCATTACATAGATTGTTACCTCTTAATACTTTATAACAGTATACGTACATTTGTTTGCAAAACATCAATATCAGAAAGGCCTTGCAAAGGTAATGTCTGCACATTACAATCATAGTTTTTTGTCTGCAATTATTATTGTTACAAGCCCTTTCCAAGCAAGTCTCTGCATGTTTTCTACTGCTGAAGCAATTCTGTGTATACCTCTTTGTACAAAGTCCCCATTTCCCCTTCAGTTGTAGAACTGCAGGGACTTTGCCTGTGGTTTTGTACTGCCTTGGTGTTTCCAGAAAATGTCTTTGCATTCATTTGTATAGACCAAGCCATTTAAAAATGTGTCTGCAAAACTGTCTGAATATTACAGTTTTAAATAAATTGTTAAAATTACAGTATTTGTGAATTTCAAAAATGAACTACATTTTGGGAAAGTGCTACAAGGCTTTGTGAACACAAGAATTCAAATCCTACGGACCATGAAAAAAGTAAGTAGCTGTGTATAGAATTCAAATAAATGATACTTAACATCTGCATAGAACAATGTACTTGTACTCTGAAGTGCATATAAACCATTCTTTTTGTATTCATTTGTTGTTTTATGTAGCCACTAAGAACAGCCAAGTGAACCTGTATATTTTAAAGTTTTCAAAGTCTATGCACTGCCTTGCGAACATACAATGCATTAGATGATTGTACATCAATACATTTCATACTGCTGCTTAATAAACCAAGGCAGAGATGTTGTGCTTCTGTTCTGTAGCTAATCAGAGACTTTTTCAGTCCTTTCAGCCTTCTCTTAGTTTGTAATAATCCCATGAAAACAAGATTCAGTCTGAGTTTAAAGAGATGAGCATATATGGATGTGGGACATGCTGTCTAGGACTATTTGTTTCTCTGGTGGAATAAGGAAATTGAGCCGACCACCGCAGGTTACTGCTGTTGGTGCTGTGATGTTGATACATCATTGATGCAGATTCCCAGGAATAACCATGTGCAGTTTTCAGACCCTCATAAACTGCAACTTGAATGAAAATTGTTACCAAAGTATAACAACTTTTGTTTTTCTGCATTGGAGAGGCATGGTGATGATCGAGCAGCAGAAGGTTTAATCTGCAACTGTCTGTTAACTAATCAGAAAAGTAGAAAACATAGAAAGTTATTGGCTGAATGATAGATTTTCACCATGGTGCAGCTGAGTCTGCCTTGTGCATCCCCAAACTGTAATACTGACTCCAGGGTCACTGTTAAGAATGTAGAAATGTGTGAACTTCTTACCATACACACTGACCACCTCTAGGAAACAATTTGTTGTATATCCTTATGCAGTCTTGTGTTGGTTATTTTTGTGTCTCACAAATTGCACTCTGTCAGAGAATGAGAGTAAAATGGTAGACATAAGGGAGTAGGTATGCTCTTCTTGTCAAATGTGTGAAATCACAGCATACATGATCAAGAGGTTCGGATGCCCTAGAGTGTGGCAGCTGAACAGAAAAATAGTCAAGATGAACATGGCAAGATGGGAAATCTAAGTTGTACACCTGGTGAGTGGACCTCCCTCACAGATCAGCTCATATGGTGAGCATATATCTTTTATTTTTCTAAGGCACCACTATAGTATAGAGCCCTGAATTCAAGTTTCTTCTGTATGGGATAGCAGAGTATAGTCTCATTGTGTTTTAATATTGGACTTATTCCCCAAGGATAGCAAAATAAAATTTAGATCTGAAAGGAGATAGGAAAGATCCTGGAATGTCCCTGGAATATAATAGGATACATGACTAGGCTTAAAACGGCCCTTATGGTCATTAGCCTAGTAAACACATATGAACCTATGAACCTATGGTAGGATTTTTAGTGAATTCCAACAGCATGGATGAGAATGTGTGCCTGTAGTAATTATGAGGGTCATAGTTGCAATCCTGAAAATGTCAAGACTTTGTTAATGAATGTATGAGAATTTCTTTTGAGTAATAAACCGTGAAAATACAGTGGAAGTATAGTTTAGATTTTCAGGGTTTTTTGAGTCCCAATACTCCTTTTATTTCTGCAGTTTTTTATTTTTTCATTATGTTTTATTGACATAGGTAGAATATTATCTTACCTTCTTTTTCTACAAATTTTAAGGATATGTTGTCTTAGAATGTTCTCCCTACTCTGGGGTACAGCAAACTTGGTTTGTATATGTAGTTGTAGGGGTGTGGGTGAGGCAACAACTTTCCTATGGGGTAAAAGTAAAAGTGTATAATGAATTTCACAATTTGCTGTTTTAACTTCCAATAGTTCTTTATTTTCACAGTGTCAGGGCTCAGAATATCAAGGAGTTTGCATGCATGCATAATATGTTTCAGTTTGCTTTATTCGTATTATTATTCTTATTATTGATATAATTATTATCATTATTACTAATTACTTTATGCATAACTTCATCTCAAGACTAACCCAGTGGGCTTTTTTCAACTGTTTCAGATAGCCTCCAAGTTATATACTGGAGAAGAATTAAATGGTGTGTTCTGAGTTTAATAAGCCAACTTAAATTATAAGATAGTTTTATGATTCTAAGTGCTGGGGCTTTACAATAGCCCCATTTTGTTACCAACTTAGTAAAATACAACAATGACATGATATTGCCTTTCAACTGGGTCTGGCTTACATGGTTAATTTGACGTACCTTGTTCAAGGCAGACTTAAGTTTAAAAAGACATAGTAGATGATTCAATTATTTTCATTCTGAATTATTTAAATGTACTAGGGTTGAGATTTATGAAAAATATCTTTTTTCTGTGCAACAGGCTGTCCCAAGACTTGGCAGGGTAATGTTACATGAATACATATGAACAACCCTAACCTCTGCTGAAGATACTAGCCAGCTCTGCTGACTGGAGCATGTGCTGAGGCCCTGTCAGGTAGTGCCTCACAAATAATACATGAACTAAACCTTTGACTTTATCAGAATCTGGCTCAATCAATACCTAAACATCCACCTCCACATCCAAAAAACTAGATCTGAAATTAATTATCGACTGTTCTGGGACCATGAAATGTTCCACTTCCTTTCCACATCTTTCCACACCAGCATGAGCAAGCATTTGATAAGGCATCCTCCTGGCCCAATTAGAATATGGCCTATCAATGTTAGCCACATCATCCAAGAAAAAGCACCACAGCCCAAAAAGCTATCACTAACAAACTAGGCTGTTTCATAACCAACTCACTTAGACAACACCACCACCGCCTTACTATCAAGAGGGCTAATTGGTTACCGATTAAACAGAGAGCTGACTTCTTAGTAGGTTTCCTTCTATATAAATGTTTACAACAAGATATTCTAACCTCTCTTTCTGCCAAACACATCCCTAACATCCCTTCATACAATTTTAGATGTTCTTCCCAATCTGACCCAAGTCTAAAAACACCCAAGACAAAACTTCACTGCACCAATAACAGCATACCCCATAAACTCTGACAAAGCATTTTTTTCAAAATGAAAGGCCTCCTTTTTTATACTTCCTTCTGACCCCAACTCAAAGCATACATTCCCAACCAAAGCCAATGCCATTGCCTTACATTAGGCCACATTGCATAACCTCACTGTTACCCCCAGACTCCAACATATATGGCTAGGTCTTTATCCACCTCACTAAGGTGCAATTATATCTTGTAAGTATATACATAGCCCTACTTAGTCTCTTTGCTTCTTACACCTTTTAAGTTTGTCTTTCTAATTTCAGTTCCTCTATCTTGTTCTTGCTAATATTGACCATATCCGCTTTTCTGTTGATTGCATTAAGTAATTATGCCTGAATAGCATAATCTTACTTGTTACCCTTGTGCCTATTTGTAATCTTGCGGACTATAGGTAACTGTTCATTTCTACTTCCTCCTAGGTCCATCCATCCGTCTATCCATCCACAACCCCTTTTTCCCATTTTTGCACATGGGTTGGGGGGCACAATGGCACAGAGGAGAGTGTTATCGCCTCACAGCAAGAGGTTCCCCGGTTCAATTCATGGCTGGGGTGCCTTCTGTGCGGAGGCTTCATGTCCTTCCTGTAATCACATGGGTTTACTCCAAGTGCTCTGGTTTACTCCCACATTCAAAAGACATGCAGTAAGTGGATTGGACACTTTAAATTGGCCATAGGTGTAAGTGTGCATGACAGTGTGTGGTGTGGAAGAACCACCACAGCAAGGCTAGCTACTTGGTGGTGTAAACCTTGGCTCTAGAAGATTGTCACTGTTGAAGTGACACCCCGACCCTATGTTCCTCCCAGGTCTGAGCCTTAAATTGGTCAATTTCTAATTGGTGCTCTACCCTGGTAAACAAATTTAAATAAACAAAAATAAATAAACCATACCTTTCCCTGCCTTGTAATGTAAACCATCTCAGTCTGTTCTCTACCATATGTCATTACTTATTTATTTAATTACTATTTTGTAACAGGGTAAGTGGACTGGACCAAACACAAGTATACAGAGTCTAAATTGGCATAAAAATATATTCAAACAACTTAAACATGGAAGCCTTAGAAGAGTAGAATCATTACATGCATTCAATGAAACTGAAAGGATCAGTAAACAAATGGAGCAATTAAAGATCAAGTGCAAAGCATGACATTACCTTCTTTTGGAAAGAGGAATGCAATCCTTTGCAGTGTGTGTTCTGATCACTTTTTTAAACAGAGTTCGGAATAAAATTTTGATAGCTGAAGTAATCAAAATTTTTTTTTCTGTGCTGTACAGCATGGATAAGGTGCCGCCATATGTCATATAGTCATGTGGAATGATAATGTACTTCAAGAATCAGGGGGTTTTGTAAATAGTATGTGAAAGTTAGGGTGCTATGTTTACCATGAACATTTTATCTTTTTAGGTTTTGTTTTTTAGTCAGAATAGCTGTTAGTGGAGCAAGGTTTTGTTAGGTAAGAATAAATTAATTTAGGTAAGTTTTTTCTGAAGTAAATTATATAGGGTACTGTATTTTTTGGGGGGGGGGGGCAAATTTTATCAAGATGTGTTTTTAAGCATTTCTCAAAATGAAAAAAAAAAGCTCAGGGATTCATTAACAGTGTGTATACATCCCACTAAAGCAAACATAATCAGCCAGCTGTGCATGGCGAATAATATTGCTAATCAAACATGCAAGATTAAAAACTAGTCTACACGTCAAGCAGCCATGTTGAGGCAAGGCAGTGTTGCAATGCCTGTGTACCCAGTGTAAGTAAAGAAATGTACACAAAGCAGAGTTCATTAAATGAGTACAAGCAAATGAGATAATAACACCAAGGGCAACTTGTAATACATACAAGATGGAGGAATCCCAACAATACAAGTGTACAAGAAAGGTTGATACAGTTGTAAATGGCATCAAGTTTAGTGCACATGTGGGAACTTTACAGGCATTGTCATATACATTGGTAAAAAAAAAACATAGGGCAGCAAATGTTTAGAATGAGAAAATGTGTGTTTAAGACATACAGATTACATGAGTTTACAAATTCACATGCCTTATTTGTACTGAAGTACCAATGGAAGAGTAATGTGAAAGCTCATCAATAAAACTGTGGGCCAATTGAGAAAGTTAAGGAACACTTGGGCATGCTGACCATAGAAATATTGATAGTGGAAACAATAACAGTTGTGACAGCAACATGCATGTTTGATATGGTAGGAATTTAGACAGTTAATACATCCCAAATTAGTGTCTAGTGCAGTCCGCAAGTATCTGTCCCAGAAACAAAATTGTCGCATTGAAAAGACAAATTAATAGACGATTATGCAATAATACAGTGATACAGATTTAAAAATATAACAGATGATATGTAAAATAGGTGGTGCAATGGTGCAAAGGTTAGAGTTGTCACATCACAGAAAGAGGTTCTCCGTTTCTATTCTCAGCTGGGGTGCCATTTGTGTGGAGTCTGCATGTCCTCCCTGCATTCAAGTGGGTTTCCTCCAGGTGCTCCAGTTTCCTCCCACATTCCAAAGATGTGCATCTGGAGCATTTCTCCCTGGACCTCCACTGAAAATGGGCTCTATCTGAATGGGACTTTCTCAGTAAACAAATGTTACATAAATAAATAAAAACATGAGAGATGTGGAACATGTCATGAGAAGTATACTAAGATGTAAATCATGGAATACATAAGATATGTGGAGGCAGTCCAGTAACTATGTGTGAAAGGTAGATAACTCATGATAGTTAGCTCTTAGGAGAAGTAATCACAATACCTGTGCCTGATGGCAGTGTTGTATAAGGACAACTGCTGCATCCACCATTTCACTTTATTATATGTAACTGAAGTCTAAAGCACTTTTGGCTATGCAAGCATCATATTACATGAGTTCATCCTGCCTCATTCCACATGTGACATCAGGCTAATGTTCCACCAGACTGCCAACAATTAAATGACGTCCCTTACTATTCTGAGTCAGTAACTAAGGAGCTTTAATCCTCACCACTGACTCCAATATGAGACTGTTACTTAAACAGAAGTAATATTTCACAATTTCCCATAAGAATACAACAGGAACACACTCTATTTTCCTGGGACTGGACTATATACTTCTGACCACCCCAAACATATTTTCTTATTACAAACTTCAGAGCAAAGTGTCCCAGTTTAAGACCTCTGATACACTCTCAATCAAAGTACATTAAAATCTCACACATCCAAACACTTCTGAGAAAGCCTGACACAGATTGACTGTGTCCCTTCCCCAAAATAATACAGTAATGCTGCCACTAGTCAAAGTGTCTTCGTGCCCTCCTAAAGGGGTTTCCAATTATGAAAATTAAATATCAAAATAAATGACAGCTATGACGAGAACAACCAGGCGTTCAAGGGGACCTGGGGGGTATCAAAAAGCTATAAGCACTCTCTAATCTCTAAAGAAAAACACTGATTTCCAGTCACAATGTAAAGTAATAAAAAAAAATTATAATAAGTAAAATGATTACAAAAATTTAAATCAATAGCTTTCAAAACACCACAATTCAATCACCAGAAATGAAAAATTAAACTGTAGGATAGGAGTCCATTATTCTAGAAAAAACTCTATCTTAATAACTAAGCTTTCCTAATCTAACCAATAATACTCTCCCTGACCTAATCTAACATATAAACAGCAAGGCAAAAGACAGGCTTACAGTTTTTGGTGAGTTCTCTTCCATGGATGTCCACTGACTGCACAGCACTGTAACTGAGTGCACTTCACAAACTGTTCAGTACTTGACAAACTGCAGTCTCAACTGTCTTGTTTAAAAATAACAGTCAGCTGTTTGAAAAAGTTATTTTCCTGTCAATCAGCTGTTTAAATAATCACTTAGCAACCAGGAACACTCTAATGACATCACTCAATGTTCAGCTGATTTTCCATAATACTTTAGAATGTCACTCTCAGACATGCACACTTAGAAATGTATCAAAACACTTACAGATTCTTTGCACATTCTGTATACAAAGGGAAATGCTCAACATTAAAAAAACATATTTACATTTTCACAATTAGGCATGCTAGCGTACAAGTTAAACTGAGAATATGCACAGATCTTCTGCCAGACATGCTAACACAGATGAAAGTGTTTTTCATTTTCTTCACATTTCTCCCCCTTATGACTCAAGCGTGATTATCAAGTGACCGATCCTTAAGAAAAATGGGTCTATCTGAGAATATCAACCCACTCCTCTTCTGGACAAACCATTTGCATTGGCATTACTAACCCTACTGCAGCATTTTTCTCCTTCAGGGGAAACTTGGCTGAGCACGGCCCCCACACTACAATTTGATGCATCTACCTGTACAATAAATTCTTTATTGTAATCTGGGCTGGCTAACACAGGGGGTCCTCCCAAAATCTCTTTTAGTTTTTGGAATGCCTGTTCACAATTTGTGGTCCATACTACCTTGTCCAGTTAATTCTTTCTAGTTAGATCAGTAAGGGGTGCAGCTATGGTACTGTAATTGGAAAGAAATTTCCTATAGTACCTCACTGTCCCTAGAAATGCTCTCACTAGTTTCTTAGTAACAGGAATTGACCACGCTTGAATAGCTTCCACCTTGTCAGGTTCTGGCCTAATTTTACCACTTCCTACTCTGTGTCCTAAGTAAGTGACCTCTGCCATACCCACTTGACACTTACTGGGTTTAATGATTAATATCCTACCCTACTTAATCGGCCAAAATCTCCCTCACATGTTGGTCTGCAAATGCCTGTAGCATAGTCTTCAATGTAGACTTTAACATCTCTAGAAGACTATTAGTCTGGGGATAGTAGGGAGTGTTCTTTAAATATTTCACCCTACAATACTTCCATAGACAAGTCAGCAGGTCCGACATGAAGTAGGCATCTTGGTCAGTCAATATTTTCTGTGGAAAACCTACTCTGCTGAAAATTCCTAGCAAAACACTTGCCACCTTTTCTACATCAAGATTACATGCAAAAGGAATATTAGGGACTTTAACTAGAAGTGGCAGATGGTAGGCTTTAGGCTGTACCAACTGCCACACTACCTAGGCTCTAGGCTGTACCAACTGCCTCACCTTTCAGCCCTCCTTTAGGAGTCCACTTTCTATACAACAAACCTTCCTTCTCTGCCTGAATATCCCCTTCCCAAGGAATATTAAGGACTATAGCTAGAAGTGACAGGCTCTAGGCTGTACCAACTGCCGTACCATCTCACCTTCTAGCCCTCTTAAGGGAGGGTGGGAAGGTGAGGTAGTATGGCCATACCAACTACTGTACTACTTCATCTTCCAGCCTTCCCTTAGAAGTCCACTTTTTGTACAACAAACCTTTGCTCCCGTATACAGACTCTTCTCTTTCTTGAACCTCAGATGCTTCCTTAGCCATCTCCCTCAAGCTTTGTTCTGTAGGGTGCGTATGTTGAGCCTGTCTCAACTCTACCTTCATGACCTTCCCCAGCTCCCCTTCCTTGGGAAGCCTAGTATCTTCCAACAGCTGTACCTCACTGTCAATCTGAATATCATCCCTCTCCTCCATCCTTGCAGTTACCACATCCAAGGGAACATCAGTACCTCTCAGCAGCTGTGGCTCACATTCAGACTTACTGCTACCAGACAGCACCTTCTCTGAAACGGCCACCATGCCAGTCCCAGCTTCAGGTATGATATCCTTCTGGGTCCCTCCCAGACTACTGAGCCTACACACCTGTCTCCAAGCCAATGTGTCACTGCATGCACACAAGGCACTGCATCATCACAGTCATTTCCTATAAGGACATCTTCAGGAATATTCTCAAACACAAGCTCCCCTTCCATAGGAAACCTAGTAACTTCTGACAGTTGTGCCTAGCTGTCACTCTGAGTACCACCACTCACCTCCATCCTCACATTCACCACATCCAAGGGAACATCATACCTCTACCCACCAGCAGCTGTGGCTCACATTCAGACTTACTGCTACCAGATAGCACTGTCTCTGATACAGCCACCACACCAGTCCCTGCTTCAGGTATGAGACCTTTCTGGGTCTCTTCCAGACTACAGGACCTACATGCCTTTCTCCAGGCCTGACTACATGTCACTGCATGTATACAAGGTACTGCATCATCAAAGTCATTCCCTATCAGGACATCTGCAGGAATATCCTCAAACACACATACTTGCTTGCTTCCTCTTCCAACCTCCTAGTCAAGATGAACCCTAGCCAAAGGTATTTGGAACGGGATCTCTCTCAATGCTCTGACTGGAGTGGACTGCCCAAATCAAGTACTGCTCTTCCCTAACCAGTTCAGGCCTCACAATGGTTATATCAAAAGCTGTGTCCCTCTTAGCAGTTACCTGTTTACTATCTATTAAGATAGGATATATATTTTGGTGATAATTTGGCACCCCAGTTGTTTCTAAACAACTTACCACTGGCAGTTTGTAATCACCACGCACTGGTTCCCTCACCTTTTGTTTCTTGCCATGCCTCAATGGACATTTGACTGCTATGTGGTGCATCTAGTTACACTTGAAACATTTAAAACAAAAAACACGGATGGTGGCAAATATGCTGTCACACAAATAGAATTTATTTATTTTAAGCACTTTTCGTCAGCTCCAACAGCTGACTTCTTCAGAAACACTCTCAATCAGTACAAGCACATTATATATGCATAAAAACCAATTACTTAGCACTAATAACACTCTACACTTGAAACATCTAATCCCTAACTGTGCACTTGGATTAGTAGCTTCCCATATTACCGGTGTACTCTGTTGGAGTGGTTTAGACTGACCCCCATGAGTTCCCTTATGTCCATGTACAGCACTGGTTATCCCTCTCCTATGCAGTGGTGCTCTGTAGATCCCTTTTTTTCCCCATCTCCTCTGCACAGTTGTACTCATGGTCTTCTAACCAGACTCTCATGTCATCAAACAAAGTACTGAGGGCTTGTTCCCTCACCAAAAGGTCTGCCAGTCCCTCAAAAGTGGTGATCTGACACCCACTCACCCATCTGTGAAAGTAAGTACATAAGTCAGCAATATAATCATGTACATTTTCATCTGCCTTTCATCTATGTTCATGAAACTTTTTATTATAAGCTTCAGGTGTACATTTGAAACAGTCAAGCAAGCAATATTTCACTTTCTCATAATTCAAACAATCTACATCATTTAACATTGCTACAACCTGAACAGCTTTACCATGCAGTAAGGAAGTCAGGAGCCGAACCCAAAGCTCATGGTCAACATCATATTGTCTACATACCCTCTCAAAAATATGAATAAAACTATCAAAGTCACTCACATCCCTGTACTGAGGAAAAGGCTTACTGACCTTTTCAGCTTCTAGGGTCCAGTTATTCCCTTCCCCATTACCTCCATGACCCTCTTGAAGGGTAAGAAGCTCCACTTCATGCCGGCACTGTCTCTCATTCTCCCCATGCTGTCTCTCATTGTCCTCAGCTTCTAAATGCCTCAGTCTTTCTTCAGTCTTCAGCCATTTGGTCTCCAGTTCATATCGGCGCCATTTGTCCTTAGCATCCAGTTCATATCACCGCTGCTTCTCTCTTTACTCAGTCTCCAAGCATCACATTCCCTTCCTTTCTTCAGCCTACAGACTTTGGGCTTCCAGACACAGTCACTCCCAACTCCAGACAGATTCTCAGGTCCTCTGAAGAAAATGAGGACTGTCCCATCTTGGCAGGCTACACATCAACACCAAACTGGATATCCTCTGACTGGCTGGTCTGAGCTGTGGCTGCAAGCAAGGCTGAAATAATTTCTTCCTGGTCATGTTAGCATGCACCCATCCTCTGTCTTTGCACTCCTTAGCCAATTGGATCTTTGTCAGCCTGCTAAAATCTTCTGCTGACATCCTTGCCTGCTATCCCTGACTATCCAACTAAAAAAATAAATACAGCTGTGGTGGATTGAAATTCTAAATGTTTACCTTGTGGCCGCCAGGAGTGCACACCTTAATGACAACTACCCACACGCTACTGAAATCCAATTAAAAATCCCACACTGATGCCACCAATAATGTGATGTCTGGCTAATATCCCACCTGCCAACAATTAAATGACATCCCTTACTATCCTGAATCAGTAACTAAGGATCTTCAATCCTCACCACTGACTCCAATATGCGACTGTCACTTAAAAAGAAGTATTATTTCACAATTTTCACCTAAGAGCACAACAGGAACAAGTTCTATTTTCCTGGGACTGGACTATATACCACTGTCCACCCAAAATGTATTTTCTTATTACACACTTCAGAGCAAAGTGTCCCAGTTTAAGTTCTCTAATACACTCACACTCAAAGCAAATTAAAATCACACACTTCCAAACACTTCCAGGAAAGCCTGACACAGATTTCCATCTGTGTTCCTTTCCCAAAATAATATGGTAACTCTGCCACCAATCAAAGAGCATTCATGCCCTTCTAAAGGGGTGTCCAATTATGAAAATTAAATATCAAAATAAATGATAGCTATGACCAGAACAGCCCAGCCTTCGAGAGGACCTGGGGAGTATCAAACAGGTATAAGCACTCTCTAATCTCTAAAGAAAAACACCCATTTCCAGCCACAATGTAAAGTAATAAAAAGAAATGTAATAATAAGTAAAATGATTACAAGAATGTAAACCAATAGCTTTCAATAAACACCACAATTCAAACACCAGAAATGTAAAAACTCTATCTTAATAACTAAGCTTTCCTAATCTAACTAAAAAATACTGTCCCTGATATAATCTAACATATAACAGCAAGGCAAAGCACAGGCTTACAGCTATTGGTGAGTTCTTTTTCACAGGTGTCCACTGACTGCAGAACATTGCAACTGACTGTACTTCACAAACTACTGCACAAGACAAAACTACTCATTACTTGACAAACTGCAGTCTCAACTGTCTTATTTCAAAAATAGCAATCAGTTTTTAGAAAAAGTTATTTTCCTGTCAATCAGCTGCTTAAATAATCACTTAGCAACCAGGAACATTCTGATAATATCACTCAATGTTCAGTTGATTCTCCACAGTACTTTAGAATGTCCCTCTCAAACATGCACAATTAGAAATGTATCAAAACACTGACAGATTCTTTAAACATTCTGTATATACACTGGGAAATACTCAACATTTAAAAAACTTATTTACATTTTCACAATTAGGCATGCTGGCATACAATAAAAGTTAAAATGAGAATATGCACAAATCTCCTGCCAGACATGCTAACACAGATGACAATGTTTTTCATTTTCTTCATACCAAGCATACACAATTAATGCAGTCTGACAAAGTACACCTCTGAAGACAGAGTACTATCATGTTGTAAATTAAAATGTCTCCTGAATTGAGTTTTGTGCAGCACATTCATAAAACCTGGATTTCAACATGCAACATTACCTCACAGACAGGTGTAACAGTACCATTCGGTAGTAAGTGGATTGTAGAAACTACTAGAGGTTACATGCAACAGGTGTGCACTGGCCTACAACAATGTCTATGTCCTCCACGCATTGGCCATTGCCTCCATTGAGTGGCTGCTGACAAAGCCATGGTGTCAAAGGCAAATTCTCAGAAGTTTTTGCCTCAAGACAACACATGAACTAACTATTCCACAACATTGATTACTTATTGTGATTTGTACTAATCATCATGCATCAGAATACATAATTTTACTGGGCATGCTGATAAGGAAGTACAACAGTTTCTGGATGAAAAATGTATAACAATCTATCATAACAAAGGCCCTGTTACACTTTATGACTACTGTGTAGCATGACATGCATCAACATATATTGAATATGCAATTCTTGACTGTAGCCACTATATTGTGAACAAAATAATAAAAGGTGTACAACACTGAATATGAACATGTGCAATGTGTGTCAATTTCCTCTTGCCATGTGCATTAACAGATGACAACACACAATATTTCATGTCACACTTGTCAGGAAAACACATACTTGTATGACTTCCATTGAGTACAAAACTTGACCTTTCTCTTTCCTGTTGTAAATGTTTGCAGTAAGTCAAAATGTAAACAGTCACTTTTAAGAAGTCAATCCTATCTGCTAGCATTCTTTTACACACTCAGTAGTGGGAATGTGTTATGTGGATGAATGCAGTTTCAGCAAACAAAAAATACCAAGTAGTGTTCACCAAAACTACTTTTGCCAACAGTAGAGTTTCCTTTTTTCTCCACAGTTGTGCAACCTCAGAGTTGGTATATATACGTTTTGGGGTATGGGAGGTATCTGCCCATGTGAAGGATGCAGGGATCTTGCTTGCCTGCAAAAACAACCTTTATGTAAATGTTTATGGAAGGTAGTTGCAGTGAACATTTTTTTATTTGTTTCCATTCACTAAAATTACCTTTAGCAACTTGACATGAATCCCTTAGTAATTACACCTTAACAGACTTGAACATCTGCCTATCTTGAGTTCATAGCACAGAACATCAACCAGTGATGCCACAGAAGAATCATATCTGAAGTCTTATGAAGCACACACTTGAAGGGATTACATAAGCAGTCTGCTGCACTGATTATGTCTCCCATAAAATGTTTTGGGGCTCAAGAACCTGAAACCCTGTTAGTGTTCATACACGTGTGAGTTTGCATATCATTGTCTGTTGGATAAGCCAGTCCTGTCTGCCACTGTTGTCTAACACACACACATGCACATTACCAGATTCAAACACCTACCTATCTAGGTCCACACTCTATAAAACTGCATATTAACTGCTGATGTCACAGAATAAATCATTATCACAATTTTTAGAAAACATGCACTTGAATGGATGATTTTAGTAGTTTGTCTAAAGCCATAAGACTCACCTAAAATGTATTTCAACTATCAAAATGCTGTACACATGTAACGTTTAACATTACACTGATGTATCTACGTCACATCTATTGATGAAGCCATTGCTATACAGTTCTGATTATTTGTAATACAACCATAGCGGTTGAGAATTGCTGGATTTGAACCAGTACCTATATAAGTCCACACTATAAAGAGCTGTATAATAACTGCTTCTTCCACAGGAGACTTTAAACTACAGGTGTCAGGAAGTACACACTTCAAAGTCTGACTTAAACATTGTTTTGAATGTTCATGTATCCCTTGAGCCTTCAAAATCCTTTAGTCTGTAGCCTTGTCAGTATTCACACAAGTGTGAGTCAAACATATCACCATCTACTGGGTAAGATAATCCTATCTCTAACTCTTGCTGTACATAGAGGCATTATGTATACATTGCCAGATTTTAACACATGCCTATCTATTTTGTGTTAGTTGCTCACATGACAAGTTAAGTCTTGGTACAAGTATGAGTCAGAACACATTTGAATGGATAAGATTATCATTGTGTTGCAGGACAGATAGTTGTGGAAGGCCTCTCCAAGTGTAACTGTTTTTACTAAGTGGAAGTGTACACACCAGATCTGTTGGATAAGCCACTCCTACCTAGCATTAGAGTCACACATGAGGTGCTTAGTTAGTCATTGACAGAATCAAATACCTGCCTAAGTCCACAACATGGACAACATTGTGTCAACTGGCAATACCATTGGAGAAATCCTATTACAAATGTTGGATAACACATAGTTGATTGGTTCACATGACAAATGTTTGTGTAAGTGGGCAATGTGTTGTGACAGACTAACAAAACAGCAATTTGTTGATCACAGCTCACTACATGCTGTAGGAATAACTGACATCACATCGTATATAGAAATTGTGTCATCAATGTATCTATGTGTTTCACATGAAGGTGCATTGAGCAGTTGAATGATGCCTGATAGTTACAGATGTCAAACAGTGGAGTGTCATCCCTGCATTTCTGAATGTTCATTACAAGATTATTGTATGAAATTCTTTCTTTATTTTAGGGATCATTGACAGTACTTTTGTGAAACTGCTGTGGTGGTGCTGCGGTAGTGTTGTCACTTCACAGTAAGTTGTTGTCCTGTTTGATTCTCAGCTAGAGCGTCTTCTATGTGGAGACATGCGTGAATGGGCGTACCTTTGTTGAAGGTTGTGCGTCATGGCTGGCAACTGAGCACGTAAAAATCTGCTGCCAATCATTAGCGGACCAGAGTTCTGCTGTGGTGACCCCTAACCGGGAAAAGCCGAAAGACACAACATTGACAGTACTTTTTTGATGTGTGTACACTGTCCAAGATAACTACAAGACATACATGCAAAACATATAACACTGCTTTCATTAATACTACTTTACAAGTATGTATCCAATGGTAACACTTCATTGGAACACCAATGGAAGGGTAATGTGCTTCAGTGCAAAAATGCTTTACATTATGTAGTAAGTAGATGGGATCATAATGAACTCCTAATATCTTGACGGCAATAAACCAATAAACCATACACAAGGAATACAAGCCACTGATATTACTTTCTATCAAAATTGTTTACTGCAGCATACTGCTTGCAAGCTCATTTGTGTGACTGATGGAAAAATATTAGTGCATGCAGAATTTTTTTGAGTTTTTTCTATAAAATGTAAAGTGCCATTTCTCAACGGTCATGCATGCATGCTTTCAGTGGTCCATGCAAACTGTCAAGTAAAGAGTAATGAAATATTTTACCATTTTTTATTTTTGTTTGATGGCCTGTTGTTTTCATTGGCATCATGATGCATTTGTGTTATAACACATATTGAAGAAGGGGACATACAGAGTTTACAGTAGGAGATATTCTACATAACATATATCAGTACAATGTACACATGGGGTAATGAATGGTACATTCCAATGAAGCATTATCATACAGCTTTGTTGATGGGCTCTTCATATTTTCCTAAACCATTATGTTGCTAATTATACTGCCTCATACTTTCGCACATTAGTATTTGTAACATCAAGTGCATACAAGTATTGTGCTATGAGTACTGCAGGTGACACAGATCACATTTATCTTTTTAATATACATTATAAATGCTTGCAGTCCAACATTCACATTTCAAATTGCAGGTATACTTCTGGTTTAAGTACAGAAACAAAACATATATTATAACACCTGAACGTAAACTATCCCTAATGTGGATTCAAACCCTGCACTGCTTATGCTGTTAATCAGACTGTACTTCATTAAAATGAGTTACTGAGGAAGCTACATAATAAATATATTTTCTGCATTCAGTACTGTCCAAAGTGCTGACAAAGGTATACCACTACTACCATTCTCATTTGCATGACCAAAGTCTTTGCTCATGAGAAATAAAATTTTGAATTTTTGTCATGTGAAGTGAACTGTCATAAAGTGAAGGCACTTGCCGACGGGCCCCAACATGCAATGCCAAGCCAAGCTTCAACCAAAGGATGAAGCCAAAATAAAATCAGAAATCAGTGTAAAAATATTTCTCAACTGTGCAACCTTATACAAGTAAAATTTTGACGGTAAAGCTCCCTACTTTTGCAGAAACATCACCTTCTCTAGATTTGAACACTGCACCTATGGCACTACCATGAAACACTGACGGGATTAACAGTTTTTGCCATCTGAACATTTACAAAGTAATGTGTAAAAAGACAAGCACATGTACTTTGCTTGTACTTCTGACACTTACGTTTAGACAGCAATATACCAATGTTATCATACAGTTGTCATTTGTTCAGTCACAATGCAATTCTTTGTGAATGTGATCCTTGCAGAAGTGATAATAGCCAAGCATGGAAGATTACAAATGTTTGCAAGACAAGATTGAGTGATTTCCTTTTGTGTGCATTACTTCATTGTTATACCTTTATACCACAAATGTATCACATTTTGCAATGAGTCTGACATTTTTTTTCTGTATTTGTACATATATATATTTGATATGGCTCACAGGCACATAAACTTCTTACAAAATGTTAGCTAAAGCATGTATCAACTTTCTCTTCAAAGTCCGTAAATGCACACTAAACCTTCTCAGTAAGACTTTTCTATCCGACACACCCTCTGTAAGTGTACTTCTCATTAGCAGGAATGCAAAAATTAGTAATTGAACTTGCAGAACTGCTGAGTCACACTTGCAAGGTATTACCTAGCCAAACGTCTTAATACTTACTCTTATACTGCTCAGGAGTGTGCACATCATTCTGTGGGTACTAACACAATGTTTACCTGCACAGCACCTTGAACAGATTGAGTGATTCAAGAATGATAATGAGCTGAGACCTAATTAACACATTCAATGTGACCAGCGGGATTACTCTATACAGTATAAGCAGTACCTGCGCTATGAAATTTCCATCATGCTGGGGAAGACTGCTTGGTTTCCCAAGTGCTGACAAAGAAAAGTACTGTTGCTGACTGTTATTACTTTTCCATTTCTGATACTTTTTGGGGATCTCTCTAAAAAATCTGTCAAGGTGTGAAAGGTTCTTTACAAGTAATACTTACAGATTTATATTTTGAATGCTTTTAGTTGCAGTGAGCACTGTCTAACTTTTGTAAAGTTGTGTTTTTGTCATGAACATATGAGCAGTTGTTACTGTAGTGCTTTTTTACTTCTATTTCATGGGTTGAGATGTCTGACTTGTGAAGCTTATGTGGTTTATAGTTACATGAAGAAACTGTTCTCTACTTATGCTGCTCTATAGTGTATATATAGTGTATATATATATCTATAGTGTTTGTATATTTGACTATTCTTCTACATGTCTCTGGCTTCAGTGTTCATTCCATTCTGTAGTCATATGTTAATGCTGTTTGTCGGGAGGGAGAATATGGCAATTCCACAGGTCTCACTCTGATATACTTTAGATATGCTTTTTACATTTTAAATGGTGCATAAACCTGAAAGGTTTTTCTTCTCAGTAATAGATCACATTGTAACCTAGTTTTGTTTGTGTCTGATACAAGTTTTTCTTTTTTACTTCACAACAGGGATATAGCATGAAAAGCAAAAAAAAGGCATTAGTGCCATAAAAACCTCCATCCTCAGATGTTGAGAATGAGGTATTAGTCCTGCCCCTCATCTCCATCATCATTTAACTGATAAGCCCTTCACTGTCTGTGTCTGGCAACAGGTTTTCAATTACATGAATGCTGTGGGTGGCATGTCTACAAGAGTGTGAGACAAAAGACCAATGAAATGATCAAGAATGCTATCAATATTGCCAAAGCTGTGGCACAGGAATGAAGAGCTACTGGGGATGGGCCTGATATTTATGTATGGATATATTTATGTGTACACACACACACACACACACACACACACACACACACACACACACACACAGACGTGTGTGTGTGTGTGTGTGTGTGTGTGTGTGTGTGTGTGTGTGTGTGTGTGTGTATGTATATGTGTATACACATATGTGTGTGTGGGAAGGTCTACTTCAACCCATTGAAAACTCACTTAAATGAATTCCAGAGAAACAAGTCCAGTTCAGTGAAAGTGCATTTACATGAAAATGCACTTTTGCGAAAAACATCACCGAACAAAAAACATAAAGAATATTTATTTTTATTTTTACATTTGTTAACCGGGCTAGTCTAGCTGGATATATGTCCATTTTCAGTAGAGGCCCGGGGAGAAAAGCTCCAAGCAAAAAACAATGACAAAGTTAATAAAGCATAAAAAAAAACATAGAGAAGAATCACAATACATGGTTACATGTATAATCTATTAAAGTTTTTAGTACAACATTATTTTAAACAATTATACATAAAATGCACTAATAGGTATGAGGAAGTCTCAGATAAGAGAAAAGAATATTTATGTTAATAATAAGGAATAAAAAGGACAAAAAATAAATACAGCAAATACAATTATGCAGGGGGGCAAGCCTCCTGGTACATACATACATATATATATATATATATATATATATATATATATATATATATATATATATATATATATATATATATACTAACTCTGAGATCACACTGCAGTGGTGAAAAGTGAGTATTCCATTATCCTCACTGTACCGTGGTCTATAACAACAACTGATATAAACATTAAAGGTTCCCCTCCCATACACCACATAACATTGAATGCACCTGCACCACCACAGGATCCCAGAACCAGCGAATGCTCTTCAGTAATATGTTTTTCGCAAAAGTGCATTTTCTTGTAAATGCACTTTCACTGAATTGGATTTGTGTAAATGCACTTTCACTGAACTGGACTAATTCATCTTGAATTCTTTCAAGTGAGTTTTTGATGGGTCAAATAGACCCATGTGTGTATATGTACACATATAGATTACATATTTTTTTTGGTTTGGCAAGAGTGTGTCCTTATGTGCAGCTCATCTCTGACCCTTTCCCTTTCTCCTCCCCTCTTTTTATGCACATTCAGATCTTCACACTTGTTTTTTCTTATCTACTCTTGCAACTAACTCTGATGGAAATTTACTCTTGTCTCTTCTCAGATATTTCCTAGACTCACAGACAGTTGCTAAGTCCTAACTACACCTCTGTTTTAGTAGCAGATTTCTTTTTTGGGTTGTGATAACCACCACTCTCTTCCCCACTCCCATCACAACATTTCTCACTGAGTTTAGACTCACAACTGTTTTATTATATATTATAGTAATATAACAAAAATCCAGGACTAGATGCTTACATTGTTATTTGACATGTAAGCACCCTGATCAACATCCAGACACACAGTGACTTTGTACTTACGTAGATAAGGAGCAAACAGCACCAATCACAATAAAAATGCAAACTAAATATGTACCACTATTCCAGTCACTGTCATTGAATGTGATCTGCTTAAGTGCTCTTGGATTAATGCCTTCATTGTTATTTACATGACTTTTTATATGGAAAATAGAAAAGTATATGTTACTTATGTTACAACTTAGATCTAATGAAGCGCTGACAATGGCGGAAGCACTTATTTCTTGTTTTTACTTAATAAACTGTAGTTTAAACAAGCAATATCAGTTTGAATCCAGTTTTCTTATTTTTTATGAGTGAAAAGTGATCTTGGATCTTACATTGCAAATTATGACAACAATCTATTTTAGTAATATATATGCCAATATCATTCCTTTACAACTAGTTTTCCCGTTTACACACACACACACATATATACACACACACACACACAATCACACACACACATATACACACACACACACACACACACACACACACACAAAATTATATAAATGTATATAAATATTACTGTAAAGATTATTTACATTTGCATCTCTTGTTGCTTTATTCAGGTTTAGGTAGTATATTGTAATCATTCCTTTGTATGTCTTTTGTCTTTCTGTTTTCTTGGTGTATTCACAGATGAGGTTAGCACCAACACTGTGGAGCTAAAACCACCTGATTTTGAAGGATTGGTAGTGTCTGATGAGGATGCTGGTAATGAACAGGCACAGTCTGGGTTGCAAAAGGTATGTCTGACACAGAGGATGTGGGTCCCACATCCTCTCCCCACAGTTTGGACACAGTCATTATTCTTGTACATACCCATGGCACAAAGACATCTCAGAGTGGACAAATTGATAGGAATACAGGTGACCAGGGTAGTGTGGTTCCCCAGTTACAGAACTGGTGGAATATCCCACTAGCCTTCTTGAGGGTGAAGTACCACACAGGGGTATCACTAGAGAAGCTCAGAGGAAGCATGTTTACTACCCACCACCTGATGTTAGTGTGTCAGTATCTTCCACTCAACATATGTGCAGGGCCGTCAAGGAGGCAGAGTTAAATTCCACCAGGGTCTCAGAAGAATTAGTCAGCATATCAGATGTCATGCAGTCTGACATATGAGACTGCATGAACTGTATGTGTGACTCCATGGATCAGATGAATGTCACCCTGAACCATGCAGTACCTGTAAAGGAATGTCTGCTGAGGGATGGTCAGCATCCATGAGGCTGAACAGCTTGTTCATCATCAGATGTTAGCCAAACAGCAGGTGCATCATCAGATGTTAGCCAATATGGCTATGGTCATGCCAGATCCCATTCCCATAGTGGTACTACTTCCACTACTCTGTCATCAGTGGAGGGGTCCACACCCAGATGCAGATGCTGTGATGGTTGTGGATGTAGTTGTGATGACAGCTCCTCTAGTAGACATCGTTCACATTCAGACAACACTCCGACTTCTAGCTAGGGTCATGGAGGTAGCAGTGTAACTCCTGGCAGAGGTGGTTCATCATGTGATCGGGGCATCAGCAATGAACTGGATCCTCTACCATGCATGGCTCACACCTGTCACGGATGCTAGCACAAATGCTGTGGCTGTGGTCTTGCAAACCTACACACATACACCTCACATTTACCATGACACCTCACACACACACACACACACACACACACACACACACACACACACACACACATACACACACACACACTCACACACACACACACACACACACACACACACACACACACACACACACACACACATACACACACACACAGAAAGTACCACAAACTGACTCTTTTACATGTGGAGATACTGGCCTTGATATACAAGCATGCTGTCTGACCATCATCTCTCACGCACTTCTTTTGTGTCAGGCTTGTCCTCCTGTAAACCCTCATCCCACCCTGTGCAAGAGATGATGAATGTGCACTGCCCTTTGCACAATTTTGTGACTTAGAGCTGCCTATGTTGAATCCACAGAGTGAGCAGCTAATTATTATTATTAGTAGCAGTAGTACTAGTAGTAGTAGTAGCAGTAGTGCTAGTAGTAGTAGTAGCAGTAGCAGTAGTACTACTAGTAGTAGTAGTAGCAGTAGTGCTAGTAGAAGTAGCAGTAGCAGTAGTACTACTAGTAGTAGTAGCAGCAGTAGCAGTAGTGCTAGTAGTAGTAATAGTAGCAGTAGTACTAGTAGTAGCAGTGGCAGTGGCAGTGGTGGTAGTGGCAGTGGTGCTGGTAGTGGTAGTAGCAGTGGTGCTAGTGGTAGTGGCAGTGGCAGTGGTGCTGGTAGTAGTAGCAGTGGTGCTGGTAGTAGTGGCAGCAGTGCAGTGGTAGTAGCAGTGGCAGTGGTGGTAGTAGTAGTTGCAGTAGCAGTAGTATTAGTAGTAGTAGTAGCAGTAGCAGTAGTGCTAGTAGTAGTAGCAGTAGCAGTAGTAGTAGTAGTAGCAGTAGTACTAGTAGTAGTAGCAGTAGCAGTAGTGCTAGTAGTAGTAGTAGTAGCAGAAGTGCTAGTAGTAGTAGTAGCAGTAGCAGTAGTGCTAGTAGTAGTAGCAGTAGCAGTAGTGCTAGTAGTAGTAGTAGCAGTATTAGCAGTAGTGCTAGTTGTAATAGCAGTGAAAATAGTAATAGTAGTAGCAGTACTAGTAGTAGTATTTGTACTAGTAGTAGTAGCAGTAGTAGTAGTAGTAGTGGTATAGTAGTAGCATATTATTACTTATGTATTGCTGTTTGCTCAGCAACTTGCCCTGATCCCTTTTGGGATTTCTGACTTGGGCAACTGAGGTGGGAATGAATGGATCACTCAGTTCTATGTGCAGAAAATTGTAGTGATGACCAGTGATCATCCCTTCCAATTTTATCATCCAGTCAGGGATGGCCATGGCAATTGCAGACCCCAATCTGAACCATTTTGGTTGGGCTCCTCCCATCTACCAACCCACCATTCCCTCCACTTCCATTTTTCTTGAACTTAAGACTATTTCAGATTAGATATCAGGAATGTATGCTATTACTGAGTATTAAAATAAAGCGGTATAATTATTAGCTTATATTTTGTCATAAGACATATTAAAACAGAAGTAAATTACTGTACTCTTGGATTACCCCCGATCCAATATCTCCCATAGTCCCTTCCTCATGGTCTACTTAACTCACTCAGGTACACTGTAAGAGGCCTGTTTAATGGGCTACTGAGGTCCAGTGTCTACAAGGTGTGTCACCAAATGGGTGCTCCCTAGCATACCTGTAAACATGTTCCCAAACTCTGTATGCATTTCCTGTATCTCCTGAACATGTGTAGGAGATAACTGCACACATTCCTCTTGTTCCCCTATGCTTTTTTTTTAATTTATTTTATTGTCCATCCATCCATCCATCCATCACCCCTTTTCCCATTTTTGCACATGGGGTTGGGGTGTCACTTCAAATGTAACAATCATCTACAGCCAAGGTTTACACCACTTCGTGGCCAGCCCTGCCAAGGCTGTTCTTCCATACCACACACACACACACACACACACACACACACACACACACACACACACACACACACACACACACACACACTCATACATACACACACACACACACACACACACACACACACACATACATACATACATATATACACACCCTTACACCCATGTCCAATTTAAAATATCCAGTCTACCTACTACATGTCTTTGGAATGTGGGAGGAAACCAGACCACGTGGAGGAAACCCATGCGAACACAGGGAGGGCATACAGACTCCCCACAGAAAGTACCACAGCTGACAATTGAATTGGAAAACCTCTGTGAAGTGACAACACTATCCACTGCACCACTGTAAAACTTTGTATTTTATTTTATTTTTCTGTCTTTCTGATTTTCTGTGTTCTCATTTGATTCATGCCTTACTCTCCTTCACATCCCATGCCCAACAGTTGTACATACTGCAACTACTTTATTCTCTGTGTATTATTTTCTCCATTGAAACATTATACTATATGATGTTATAGCAGTGCACATGCATTCTTCTTATGTATTTTACTTCTTCTATTACTGACTGAATTCTTGTGTCATGTCTACTTATGATTGCGATCATTTGTGCTACATACTATCATGACTTAAACTTCCCTGCATGCTTGCTCTTATATTACCAGTGTTGCACTATTAATTAACATTTATTGTTTCTTTGGTTGTTTTCCAGTGTGTTAATGTTTTAATGTAGATGTGTCCAACCTGCGGCCCGCGGGCCGCGTGCGGCCCTCAGAGCTCTTCCATGCAGCCCTCAACCTCTAACTGCAACATTGATGGACGCATGCCCCAAAATAATTTTTTGTTTTGTGTTTTTCGCTCCCATGACCTGTAACGCTAATGTCGGTGTGCACATGCACCAAAGCACCCTTCTAATTTTGCTTTTGAGTCAAAAAAGGGTCAATGTGTTTACGCCATTATTTTGCATGTGTGTGTGTGTGTTCTCGCTGAAGAGGGACTCTTGTATGGATTTGCCGCTGTTGCCTTTGAAAGGGACAGCAATTACCTGTGTTAATAGGTAAGTACGGAGTGAGTGAGTGCATGCATGAAAGCAGAATTGTGTGCGTGAAAGTAGAAGAGTGTGTGTGTACATGTGTGCATGACAGAGAGAGACGCATGCACAAAGAGGCTAACAATGATCAGTCTACCTACTGAACACAAACAAGTTAGCTCACAAATATGTCATACATTAAGAGTACACTTTCATTAAATTGCGGCTTTCCTGACAGGGAGAGTGTTGTATTGAACATGAACTCATACCTCTTAACTGTATGGATTTTCAAAGAATGTCTGGATTTTTGCCTCATCTTCCAATTTGTGTCTTTTACTTAGAAAATAAAAGTAGTCATCCAAGGTAATGCAGTTCCAGGGAGTAAGAATGAGACAGCAGCCTAGGGTTAATGGGTCAGTAGTGGACTGACTATGTGGGACTGTAGCATATAAAGTTGTATTGTTTTTTCAGACAAACAAAAAAGCACCTAGTACTGTTTTTTCATTGGTGGGTTCTAAGCAGTGGTAGATTGGACAACAGTAAGCATAGCTTTGGCGGATCATCAATACTGGCAAATCAAGTGGGCACAATGTCATTTTTTAAATGTTGGGGATTTTATTGTGTATGTGTGTGCTTATGTGTTGGGAGTGCTGCAACAGTAGATGATTATTAAAGACAGAGACATACGGACTGTGGAGAATATGTTTCTTTGTTTCAAAACTTAATACTTGGGTACGCATGCCAGAAGTAGATTTTTTAAGACATAGCTTCTTGCCATTTACAGTGGATGGATATTTAAATTTAATGGACAATGTATTAGCGTGGGCCTGTGGGGTTCTGAAGGATGCCAAGTCTACCACTGCCAATGTCTTGTAAAGTGTCCTGGAAATGGATATTGGGATGTTACTGAAAATATAGTACGTGGGCTTAGAAATATAGTTTAATTAAACAAAGTGTACTTTCAATTTACAGGCCATAATTTAATTTATTTCAGGTAGTCCAGATACTGGTAGATTGTATGCCATTAGACTTAATTAGGGAGAGCTGTCCTTCTGGGGAAACAAGCAGCCCTAGTTTCAGTGAAAGCTCTGTGGTTGCTTGCAGGTAGGAAGTTGCAGGATGTTGATGCAATGTGTTTTATTATTTTTAATGCATTTGTCATTTCAAAGCATGGTTTTCTTTGATGCAAAAGAAGGCAGGATTGAATGAGCCATATAATGTTTAACTGATAATAATGGGATAGAAAGATTATAAGTGAAGTATAATGTTTGCAGCTACAGTTGTTTCAATGGTGTCTGTGACGATTAAATATTTTTGGGCCTGTGTCCCACTTTTATTTTTCGCTTTGTCCAGATTTATTGCTCTAAGGTTGAGAGGTATGGTTCCATACTAAATCAGAAGCTGTATTTACCTTGGAAGACTTTTCGGCATAATTATGACAAACAGAGCCTTTTTAATAACTCTGCTTATTTCCAGTATAAACTGCCATGTAACCTTGCAAATAACTTTCTTATTAAGCTACTTTACTTCTTTTAGAACTGACAGGTATGATTCATCTGTTCGGACATAAGCATAGAGTGCTACTGTGACTTTTATTTCTTGCAGCAGTTTGTGGTTTACATAATCACAATAACTTTTCTGTGTTTCTGGGTGTGTAATCAATTTAACAGTTTTAAAGATGTTTTCCAAAAATAAATAAATATCATCATCATCATCTTTTGGCTTTTCCCATTAGGGGTCTCCACAGTGGATCATCTCTTTCCATTTCTTCCTATCCTCTGCATCTTGCTCTGTCACACCAACCACCTGCATGTCCTCTCTTACCACTTCAATAAACCTTATCTTAGGCCATCCTCTTTTCCTCTTACCTGGCAGCTCCATCCTTAGCATCTTTTTCCCAATATACCCATCATCCCTCCTCAGCACATGTCCAAACCAACGCAATCTCGTCTCTCTTGCTTTGTCTACAAACTGTCCAACATAAGCTTACCCTCTAATATACTGATTCCTAATCCTATCCATCCTAGTCACACCGAGTGCAAATCTTAACATCTTTAACTCTGCCACATCCAGCTCTGACTCCTGCCTTTTTGTCAGTGCCACTGTCTCCAACCCATATAACATAGCTGGTCTCACTACCCTCTTGTAGACCTTCCCTTTCACTCTTACTGGTACCCGTCTGTCACAAATCACTCCTGACACTCTTCTCCACCCATTCCACCCTGCCTGTACTCTCTTCTTCACCTCTCTTCCACATTCACCATTACTCTGAACTGTTGATCCCAAGTACTTAAACTCGTCCACCTTTACCAACTCTACTCCCTGCATCCTCACCATTCCTCTACCCTCCCTCTCATTTACACACATATATTCTGTCTTAGCCCTGCTGACCTTCATTCCTCTGCTCTCTAGAGCATATCTCCACCTCTCCAGAGTTTCCTCAACCTGATTCCTACTCTCACTATAGATCACAATGACATCTGCAAACATCATAGTCCACGGGGCCTCCTGTCTGATCTCATCTGTCAACCTGTCCATCAACACTGCAAATAAGAAAGGACTCAGAGCTGATCCTTGATGTAATCCCACCTCCACCTTAAACGGATCTGTCACTCCCACTTCAGTCCTCACCACTGTCACACTACCCTCGTACATATCCTGTACAACTCTTACATACTTCTCTGCCATTCCCGACTTCCTCATACAATACCACAACTCTTCTCTAGGCACCCTGTCATATGCTTTCTCCAAGTCTACAAAGACACAATGCAACTCCTTCTGACCTTCTCTGTATTTCTCCAATAACACTCTCAGAGCAAACATTGCATCTGTAGTGCTCTTTCCTGGCATGAAACCATACTGCTGATCACTAATCATCACCTCCCTTCTTAACCTAGCTTCTACTACTTTTTCCCATAACTTCAAGCTGTGACTGATCAATTTTATCCTTCTGTAGTTACTGCAGCTCTGCACATCACCCTTATTCTTAAAGATAGGTACCAAAACACTTTTTCTCCACTCCTCAGGCATCCTCTGACTTTCCAAAATTTCATTAAACAATCTAGTTAAAAATTCCACTGCCATTTCTCCTAAGCACCTCCATGCTTCCATTGGGATGTCATCTGGGCCAACAGCCTTTCCATTCTTCATCCTCTTCATAGCTGTCCTTACTTCCTCCTTGCTAATCTGTTTCACTTCCTGATTCACTATCCCCACATCATCCAACCTTCTCTCTCTCTCATTCTCTTCATTCATCAGCCTCTCAAAATACTCTTTCCATCTACTCAACACACTCTTCTCTCTTGTGAGTACCTTTCCCTCACTATCCTTTATCACCCTTACTTGCTGCACATCTTTCCCAGCTCTGTCCCTCTGTCTAGCCTGTCCTTTTCTCCCTCTTTAGTGTCCAATCTCTCATACAACTCTCCATACGTCTTATCCTTAGCTTTCGCCACCTCTCTCTTTGCCATGCGCCTCATCTCCTTATACTCATGTCTACTTTCTTCATCTCTTTGACAATCCCACTTCTTCTTCGCCAGCCTCTTCCTCTGTATACTCTCCTGTACTTCCTCATTCCATCACCAGGTCTCCTTGTCCTCCTTCCTCTGTCCAGATGTCACACCAAGCACCTTTCTAGCAGTCTCCCTTACTAGTTCTGCTGTAGTTACCCAGCTGTTCGGTAACTCTCTACTGCCTCCCAGTGCCTGTCTTAACTCTTCCCTAAAATAAATAAATATATAATAAATAAATAATCCTCTCTACACTTTGAGCTATTGACAAAGTCTGGGAATTTGTTTTTTTCAAAAGCGAAGGTCAGCATTATAGCTCAGTAAACTGTCAGTCTGTGAGTAACTTCTGCACAAATTAAAATGTCTGAATGTCAAATGGCTTTAGATTGGAGGGAAGTTTATTTTTATTTATTTTATTTTATTTTATATTTGTTTACCGGGAAAGTAAACTGGACACAGGTCCATTTTCAGCGGAGGCCCGGGGAGAAAAGCTCCAAAAATAACACAAAACAATATAATACAATGCGTGAGAACGAGAGACAGCAAATTATGGATGTAGTACTCATACAATATGGCAGAGATTACATCTCGTAACAGTGAGAATCATTGAGGTACAGAATAAACTTAAAAACATTTTTTTTAACAGTTATAATTACAGCAAGGCAAATATCAATGAGTAAAGTTTTTAGGAGAAAGCTGTTTGTACATAGCTGAAGCTCTGAAACAATCTTTTGGTATGGATTAACCTGGGGATTGACACAAGTTATATGTTTACACCAGTATGTAGCATTATAGTTTATGGTTTTCTTATTGATTTACTTTTTGCCGAGCAGTTGTTTGTTGATTTATTGATGGTCCTTTTGGTGGCGGGAAATTACATGGATGAATTCATCTCTATTATGATTTTTTTTTTTCGGATATTTTGTCTTCCAGACAATTTCATTCAGTGAGTGAGTGTCATGTGATTACTGAGGTTGCCTATTTTACAAGTAGGGACTTTTGTGTGTGTGTGTGTGTGTGTGTGTGTGTGTGTGTGTGTGTGTGTGTGTGTGTGTGTGTGTGTGTGTGTGTGTGTGTGTGTGTGTGTGTGTGTGTGTGTGTGTGTGTGTGTGTGTGTGTGTGTGTGTGTGTGTGTGTGTGTGTGTGTAAGAGAGAGATTTAATATGTATACTGAATATAATTTTGCAAATGGAATTCTTAGTTAAACATGCCCCTCTTCTTGGGCAACTAGACTTGAGTAACCAATATTAGATCTTAGCCATCCAGCTGGGAAAGGTTAGTATGTGGATTTTCCATCTGGTTTGATGAAGGCTATGCTACTTACCCAAGGACTACATTTATGGCTATCCATCCAGCCATCGTGTTGCTAAACTACATTGTTTGATAATGAGAGAAGCTTTTTACAGAAGTTGAAGGTTTTTGTGTCAAGAACCTGTCCATAAAAAGTGGCTTGTTTATGTTGCAGTGAAGGCTGTGGTCTTTGTAGTGAGCGTTTTAAGTATAACCAGTATTTCTGAGGTAGAGGAAGTCTCTTAAGGCAGGATCTTTCTAAGCCTGGAAAGCAAGCCAATGATGAAATTTATAGGGGCCAGTGAGAGACAGAGGAAAGCAAGAAGCTTTTTAGTCTGTTTGGATAACTAAGTGAACTTAGTCCTTTGACCTTTTTTGTCAGAAATGGTTGTAGTCTTTCTTTTGGCAGGGTGTTTTGCTGAGGCACATGCCAAAAGGGGCACTGCACTCAATAATGGCTCTTGTAAAGGAAGAATACAGGGATGTTATGACCTCCTTGTCCCTGGATGAGATACCCTTACTAATGAAGTGGGCCATGTAAAAAGCTTTCCTTACAACGGAGACAACGTGGTGGTCAAAAGTCAGGTTTCTATCAACCTGGGTGCCCAAGTACCATACGACTTATTGCGTGCTTACAACATTGTTATTAATGTGATAATTTGTGGGGACATCACTCTCCTCAAAGGGGATGATGATGCATTTTTTGGCATTTAGCTTGAGGCCATATTTCTAGCACCAGTTATTTGTTTGGGTGAGACCCTCTTGTAGCTTATTCAGAATTGTTTTATTAAGTCAGTAATGTGAATTCTTTACATTATTGCAAATTTGTTGGGTTATTTTTGTGGTTTATAGTATTGTAGGACTGCTGATGTTGACATGTTAAGTAGTTGGACTGCTGGAATGGTTTTCCCAGTGAGAAATGCTAGTGCTTTAGTGAATATCTGTTTATTTGTAAAAAAAAAATATATATATATATATATATATATATATATATTAACTAAGATGTTAGAGTTAACTGCTAGATTGCAGAATTAGAATGAGAATTAGAATTTTAAGGCAAATATTAGGCATTTATTACATTTATTCATTGTTCAAATGCACCTACAGTACAGCCAGGAGGTCAACTGTGGTCTTCCGGAGCAACGAAAGAGTTAACTTTATTATATATTTTATATGCGGCCCCAAGACCATTTCTGTTCACTCAATGTGGCCCCAGCAAGCCAAAAGGTTGGACACCCCAATTAGCAAAGTGAATTGTTTCTCCATCTGCCTCTGCCTCCCACCACTCCATGTGATAAAAAGCTTGTAAAAGTATACACTTCATGTTTCACTTCCGGGATTATTTTGCTTTTATCTATGACTGCAACACGCATGTATTTGCCATAGTGCTATCTTAGTAACATTCTATCACTTCTTAGTGATCAGAAGTTACCTCAAATCACAGTACCTGTACTTTTTATGCTTATCAGTGATTGTTCCCATGCTATCTGAGGCTGACTGTTTCACAGCTATTTCCTGTAACTTTATTCATTAACAATCATTCATAAACTCCAAATCAGCAATAGAAGCAAAAGAAAACAGTACCCCTCTATCAGTCTTCAAAATAAACCTGGTCTTACCTTCTGGTACAGTAACTAGAGTGGTGTACAAAACTAGATGGTTTATCCAACTAGTTTTGGACTGAAAACCTGTTGGGCACTCAGCAACAGCAACTGACTACAACGGAGTGAGAGGTGCTGACACTGTGAGCCAGAAAATCAACATGAAGCTGCAGTTACTAATAATACTTGTTAAGTACTACAGGAGCAAGACTACAGAAGGAAAATGATTTGCACTTTACTACAGAGTCTCTTGGACAAAGCATTGAGTCACATAAGACATAATGAGCCGGTCATATCCTAGTGGGGGGGGGGCATTTCAGGGAGCAGGGCCCTATTGGGCCAAATTGCTCCAGTTGGCCTAAGGCTGGCCCTGCATCCAGTCCACTGGTTATACCCTAGTTAATAGCTGAAATGTGATGTTTGTCAAAATATTTTCTCATTCGAGGCAATTACTTTCACAAGACTTGAAAGTGCAGTACCAAAATATCAACAGTGTCAGGTATGCATTCCTGACCATGTATGGATGTTATATTTTTAAGTATATTCTGTAAGTGAGAATGTAACCTATCATGTTTTACAGATTTTGGAAGAAGCTGGTTTTATGAGTAATGATGTGGGAAGATCAGTTACAATGACCAGACTGAGCAGTGTACTCTAGAGTGAGCTGAGTCACTCAGTATGGAACAAGTACAAGCTGGACAGTTAAAGGAAAGGCTACTGTATGCAGACAGCAGTAAGGACTCATTGAATGACACATTTGGTCAATTCATATAGTCTGTTAAGAATCAACTTACAAACTCAGCAATGTCAGAACTTTACATGTCAGACAGCAATATGTGTAAGTCTATTACTTTGCATGCTGCATAACATGACAAATGTTGAAATTAACGCCATCATTAAGTGATGCAAACATTATACTCTGAATTATTTGTCATAGGAAACAAGGTCAAAAGGTAACCAAATTGATGGCTGCTACAGCAATACATGCAAAAACAAAACCACAGTAGACAGATCAGATGTAAAGGGAATGACCAGTGAATGCAAGTAGATTATCCTTATGTTCACTCCAAGTATCACAATGTTAGAGTGCAAACTGACAGTGTAAGAATGTCATGAACAGTTGGTTCATTCATTAGTATGGCCAGTGAGTAAGGTGACAGTGATACTGAGATAGACAATGGATTTAAAGATGACCCTGACTGGACCCAAGGGAGCTCAGGTCTTGGTAATGGTATGTCAGGAATTAGAATCAATGATGCTGAGGAAAGGCAACTGTTTTTAATTGCATTGACATCTGTTATTCCCAATTAACTAGCACTGAATATCAATACGGTGTATGCATTTTCTGTTGTAAATATCTAAACTTGGTGTATGATAAAGTCTCACAGTCTCAAAGCACATTCCTAGTGTTTAAAAGTTGTTTACCTGTAATGCTTTCAAAGTGTCTATTATGCCTTGGACACATAAGGATGAGTCTACTGAGCTGATGCCTGGAGCAATGTGAACCAAAACAAAAAAAAAAGCCAAACTCAGGCATTATGAAAATAAGCCACAGTCACACACACACACACACACACACACACACACACACACACACACACACACACAGACACACACTAGTCCTATTTACACACGTGTTCATACACAGACACACACAGAGATCTGTCTTGCATATCTGCTGCAGTATGGCTGTAAAAAACAACAAGCAGTGCAGGTGCCTACACACAAAGTTCACCTCCTCTATGCAGCTGCTGTTCTACCGCTACTTCCTAGACTTCAAACAGATCAATAGCAGAAGTGCTTAGACTCTTAATGTTTCTGCTACTGGTCTGTTTTAAGCTGCAGGAAGTTTCTCTTTCATTGGCCCCAGAGTCAAACCAAAGAGAAAAATAATTTGTTGTAAGTAATCGAAGCAGACAAGGGAAGAATTTATCAACATGATTCAGATCACAGATTTGGCTTTTTGTTTCTTAAATGAAGCAAAGTTGAACAGACTTTCTGGGCTGGATTAGAAGTGCTAATGGGTCACATCTAGCCCAGGGGCCAAGAGTTTAGGACCATTGCTTAAATGTCCATCTTCATTGTTAGTCTGTACTACACTGAAACTCTAATCATTCATGCTGTAGAAGTTATACATACTTGTATGGCTTGCAGACTGATAGAAAAACATTTCCTCTCAGCTAACTGAAATACAGAGCACAAATATTTCAACATGCCTCACTGCATCACTTAAAATGTTCAACTATAGCATGACAATTGTCAGCAAGGACTATTGTGGTTTATACTATGAAAAATGCAGTATTTTAACATTGACTTCTGCTGACCATAAATGCTTTTTCAGTTTTACAGCTAGCTACCCAGCAGTGTGAACCTTGGCTCTAGATGATTGACACTGTTGTGGTGACACCTTCATCCCATTTGCAAAAATAGAAAAAAGGCGTTATGGATGGATAGATATGCAAGGGAAATTTTTGCAAAAGATTAGTGGTACAGAATTTTAAGTAAATACCCACGGTGGTGGTGCTGCGGTAGCGTTGTCGCCTCACATTAAGACGCTGTCTGGTTCAATTCTCAGCTAGAGCGTTTTCTGCATGGAGACATGCGTGAATGGGCGTACCTTCGTTGAAGGTTGTGCATCAGGGCTGGTAACTCGGCAAGTAAAAATCAACTACCAATCATTAGCGGACCGGAGTTCCGCTGTGGCGACCCCTAACCGGGAAAAGCCGAAAGACACAACAAAAAAAATATATATTGTTAAAAAGAACATATGGACAAGTCCAGGCATGATTGCCAGAATCAACGTTTATGTAGACTTTTCATACTGACCATAAGCAGAAATTCATAACAAACTTTACTTATTTCTCCATGTGAGTCAGATCTGCAAGTTATATGAGATTTGATTATTTTGACAAAAGATTCTACATGTTAGCTAATGAAGTATACCATATAATCTTTAAAGCCTAAAAGTCATAGAAATAACACCAGCTGAAATGTTAACCAGTAAAACTGGCTAAAAAACAATTTAGTAGTATATGTTATTATTGAACTAATAAGAAATTAGCCTATTTTTGTGAAATCAGTTTCTATCCACATTATATGTCATATGCGTCTTTGGGATTCCTGTCACTAAATCGGTGTCAAAATATCAGACTTTGACATGTCAAATCTAGAAAAGTGAAATTATAAATTGGGAGTATACTAGAATGTTAATTAGACTGGGGAAATAATAAAAATTGGTAAATGCTAATGAGGCACGGTCCCATCAGCAGACTTGCTTACGTATATTCACTCTAATTCCGACTCTAACCAATTGCTAGTCGCAATCCAAACCCTAATGTTAAGCATATTATTTTGTTTCTGGTATGGTTAAGTGTTGGTGTTTGTACATTCCATGATGTGTCATATGCATGCTTTTTTAACTGATATTTTGGATTCTGTGAAATGACATTCTGTAAATTGTAAGACTCCTGATTTTTTGCACTAATGCATCTGAACAGATGGCATATGAAAAAAAAAGAGTAAACACTTAATCCATGACATTAGATATTTTATGGCACGCACAATATTCAGTACATTTCATTAAATGCAAAACTGACCCATGCAATGTGATATCATAAAATATTTTACCAACTGCATCATTTAGATACTTCTTAACTAGAACTCTGCTTCAAACAGGTGTCATTATAACCATAATGAACATGTTATTTATCATTTGAACTCTTTAGTGCCCTCAATTTACAGGAAGCTTTCCTTCTTCTAAAAACGATGTATGAAAGCTCATTCTTCATGCTTACATCCTTTTGTTATTGCCCACCTCTCTCAGAATGAGCATTGTACTCATACTTTGTAAAGATCATGCTCCGTAAAAACATTTGTGAGACAAAGTTTTTGCACTTATGATGTGTGAAACCACATACTAAATTGACTGTGTTTGAGACATACTGAGCTAAAAAGAGACATCATTTGTTGTAAATAGGCTCTTCACGTTCCACTGCATTTATTAAAAACTATCTCTGCAAAATGTCAGTAAGATGTGCTTGGACTTCATTATTAAATACCAAACATAAAACGAATTTTTAACAGTCAGCTATTACTTCATATAAAATCCTACATATAATGCAAGGAGTATTGTGGATATGCCCCAAACTTTGAAAAAAGATAAACTTGCTAAGCATGCCACTAGCATGAGGCCTGATCTTAACAACACTCAAGAGTCCTTTGTAAAAGCTTGTTAAGCACACTTAGGCACTGTTAACACTGAGTCTGGCATTTGTGACTAACACTGGACAGTGCTGGCCAGCAAAGAACAATTGTTAGAATTTCACTCTATCACACTTCAAAACAGAAACTGTGACAGAATGAAGTGTTCTAACAGCTTTTAAAGGTGTCAGTTCTTCAGAGGGGCACTTTTCTTCTGCCTGCTGTTTGTTTGACAGCACTCAGTACTTGACCAGCTTTCAAATGTTTTGAAAGCAGGCAAAAACCTTCACGGTCCCACACTTTTTTTTAATGAAACTGATGGTTCATGAAACAGATGAAGTTCCATGTGTGACAAAAAAACATGAACAGTAGACCAACCATAACCTTTTATTACATGTTCTCTGCATGGATACCCAGATTCACCTCTTGAATTAAATTCTTGGCATCTACATCTCAAACATGTAATAAGCCGGTTATGATCATACTTCTCAATTGTCCCAATTTTTGCAGAATGTCCATATTTTTGTCATATTTTTGATCTGTTCCTCATGAAAATTGTGGTATTCTGGCAAATCACTGAGGACCGAAATAATTAAATACATTTGAGTTTCAGACTTCTTATCCCCCAGAAAAATGCATGTTAACACAAATCCTGTTATCCAATCAACTTTCTAAGTTTATTTAAAATCTGTTCCTATTTTTGTGCTTTTGCCCCCCATTATTTTATGTTTTGTCCAAATTTCTTACACAAAGAGGTTGAGAGGTATGGTTATGATATGAGATCTATTCATGATCTTCTGTGTTTTACAAATATTGATAAGCATGTTATGTAATACTGAATCCAGAATCACATAAATGTGCACAATCTAATGAGCAGAATATATCGTTTATATTTGAAATAACTAAATGCTTGCTCATCATAATCAAAAGCCCTAAAATGAGCACACATTTAAAGAAATGCCAAAGTGTTCCAGTGGCATCAGAATGTCATGATCCAAGTGTACTTATCTAACATCCCCACTCAGGTAATTCCTACTACATCCATCACCATGGTACATGTTAGACAGCTTCTCTCCTTCCCCAAGGTGGCAGGTCACCCTCAATATTTTCTTTATATCTGATTGGACCTCTGGGCTTCTTTTTTTGGGCTATACATCATTCCAATTGGATATTGCAATAATAGTAGTATGATGTTAATGCATAGCAAGATAGTACATGCTGGGCTCACAATAAGTCATACTGGCTTGATTAGCAGACCAATTCATAGGATCATAGGTTCATAGGTGTTTACTAGGCTAATAACCACAAGGGCCTTTTTAACCCTACCCATGCATCTCAAGTCTCTGACAAGTTCTCATACCCTTGATAAGTATAAGCAGGCGTTTGGGAGATGAGCCATTTACAGGCTGCCTGTGTCATTAGAGACATAGGTAACAAACCAGAGATAAATTTCTTGTTCCAATTGTTTAAGTTACACTTGAATTAGGTTAGAGAGGAACTCTGCTTCACATGGACTTGGAACCTGTTCCAGAGAGGAAGTAGTCTCTGGGATACGTACCTGTCTCCCCAGCAGGTCCTATTTATATCACAGGCAAGGTTTATGTGTTTAGAATGGGTAATTCTGGTGCTGTTTGTTTTTTGGATATGCAGGAGGTCCATCAAAGTGAGGTCTGAAAATGCCTTGTATGTCAGGCATAGATCCTCCCTCAACAGCCTGTCAGAGAAAGAATACAGGGATAGGACCTTGAGGTGGCTTGCATAGGATATGTTACTTATACCCTGTATTCTTTTAAGGAGAAACCTCTGTGGACTTTTCAGTTGTTGGATATGCCAGTTTAGGTACATACCAAAGGGGGCATTGTACTCAATGATACCTCTGATGAATGCCAAATTCAGTGGAACAATGACTTCCTTGGCTTATGAGCTTAGAAGTAGAGCCTCTATGAGATGTGGCTGCATGTGCTAATGTGGGTGTTCTGAAAGAGTGCATTTGAGGCTGCTGAGAGTATTTGTTATGTATACTTCATCTAGAAGATCTTTGGGGTTTAGGAAGGTTACATATAAGTGCCTCAGTATATGTGGGCCTATATGCCTGCTTTGAATTGTCTGTTATGGGTGCAGCATGTGTATTACTGACAACCTTATTGGCACTAGGAGTATTTTTATGTGAGAGCTTTACCTCCAGTGACATTGTGTAAAAACATCTATCACATATCATATCAGTTTGTTTGAGAATTACCTGGTTGTCAGTAAGCATGAGGCAATTTCTGCATTGCTTCAGGATGCCCATATCCACCATGCTGGTAATGTAGATAGTGGGAAAGTTCATATCCATGGCAATAGACCCTTTTGTATTGATAAGACAGTTGGAATGGGAATATAAAGTAATGTGGGTCTATATTAGATCATCGAAACGGTAGAATTTTGAATGATTTAATATCAAACCCAATATCGTGAATGCTGAAAACAGCGAAGCTGCACAAAACCGAATTCTTTCCTAGGGAAAGAATTCGGTTGGCCTTTGTTGTGGCTTTGCTGTTTTCAGCGATGCAGTGGCAAGTTATGGGTTGGGTTAAGGTAAGTGTGTGATTGTGCGGATGTTCGGGTTAAGTTGCGGGTTGGGTGAGTTAGGGTTAGGGCGCAGGTCAGGTAAGTGTGCGATTGTGACAGAATTTGAGGTTAGGGGCAGGTTAAATGAGTTAGGGTTAGGGCGCATGTGAGGTGAGTGTGCGATAGTGAGAATTTGGAGTTAGGGGCGGGTTAAGTGAGTTAGGGTTAGGGAGTGGATGAGGTGAGTGTGAGATAGTGAGAATTTGGGGTTAGGGGTGGGTTAATTGAGTTAGGGTTAGGGCGTGGGTGAGGTGAGTGTGTGATAGTGACGGACCTTAGGTTTAGGGTCTGGGTTAAGGTAAGTGGATAGATAGTAGTGTATGTGCAGTGTAGTGTAGGGTTAGATGTAACTTTTAAATGTATGTGTGTGGATTGCTGCTTTTTAGTGTGCTTGTGGTGTGTGTGTGTTTCTTGGAACAGCAAATTTTTTCCCAGGGAAAAAATTTGCTGTTTTAAGGTATCAATATTGTTAGGGCTCGAGTTTTGCAGTTTGACGTTACGGCATTCGATAATGAGCCATTTCGATGATCTGATATAGACCCAGGTAATGTTAGGAGTATCCAGTTTGCAATTCTGGAGATAAATGCTTGTCACTGCAACCTAGTTGTGTTGTGTGCAACTAGTTATTGGTAAAACTTCAATGGTGATTTTACAGGAAAAATGTCATCTCAAGGTGTCTGCATCTATACAGGACACCGCCAAACATTTCAGGGGAATGAAGCATTTAGTGAGATATTCTGAAGTTAACTTGGAGAGCAGGAAAAGCAATACAGTCCTGAGCATACAGCTAGCTAGATTTAATAATTAATACATTCAGACAAAGTACCAGTACCAGACAAAGTCTAATCTGAAATAATGAAGTAAGCCAGGGAGGGTACAAAGAGAGCAGGTCCTGCTAAGTAAGGGAAGTAGGAGAAAACAAGGGAGGCAAACGAATATAGAGATTACAATAGGCAGGATGAAAGTGGTTTAAAAACCGCTTAACTAACTGGAGTTAGACATGAGCTAGATGGGAAAAGAGTGGAAATAAATGCTACTGAGAATGCTTAATATGTTGGAGACAATAGGTATTAGCTTTGTAGGATTGGAAAAAGTCAGTTATCAATGTGATAATCAGTAAATCAGTTAAGAACTGGAAATGAAAATTGTTCAGATGATACAAGCCATAGCAACTTCAGAAGATATGAAACATTTTCAACTGGTGTCTTACTACTGCATATCAGAAGGAAAGTTCTTTAGCTTAACAGAGAGAAGGTTCCAAAATCTGAAAACAGCTATGTTAAAAGTTTTGTAATCAGTAGTGATGTGAGCATGCACGGTACTATCAATTCATAACTGACACATGATGACCATATGGACTATTACCCACCATCCATTTCATGACAGAAACACAGTAGTAGATTGTCAGACCTTTTTCTCATCTGACTATCATCAGCAAACACATCTGAGTCTCAAATACAGACTAGATGAGATCTTTGCCTCTGCACAAATGGGCCAACACAGGTTTGATTATGACGGACAGAAAATAGAATCATTCTACCAGGAGTGTAACACGAAATTATATTATTAAGGTGTTAGTGTTAACTGTTTCTAAAAGTTTGTAGACTTTTGTGATGTAAGCAAGGTCCAATGTTTTCTGAAATCCAGGTTCACTGCAGCATAGCAGGCATAACACAGTATTTTGTTTACTTTCTATTTGTGTTGGTAGTATAACAAGTTGCTTCTGGCTGTCCCATTTCTTCTTTGCCAGAGATTGCTGCACTGCATAAAATAACACATTTGGCAAACTTCTCCCATGTTAGAACCAGTATCTTTATCCATGTTGTCTTTCTTTTTAGAGAGTTTCTAGTCTCTTTCTTTTTAGAGCGTTTCTAGTCAATGATGTTAAAAAGTTTCTTTCCTTTTCCTGCCTAAACATGGAATTCCTTAGTTTGATAAATGCTGAAGTAATCTGGATATATAGAGATGGCATAGTCAAACCTTTGGTTCTAATTTTTACCTTTTCATTTTCTTTAAGTCTAATTGTACACAAGTATAAACGACCACAATAATATTGTTGTGGTATCTATAACCAAATGATCTGATTTTTCTTCATTAGCATCTACAGACAAATATCTAATGGAGAAAGTTGGAGAAAAACTGAAGGCATTATTAAATATCGCAGATATTTTCTAGGAAAAAATACAGTAGCCATGGAGACACTGGACCCTTTGTGACATAGTAATTTACAATACTGACAGAATCTGTCCTTTTGTAAATGGAACCAAGAATTTTGAGTGTGTTAGTCATCATATTTCATTGGATTTAGTTTCAGAGAATTAGTTTAGCACTATGTCAGAATAAGAGCCCAAAAAACGATCTCTGCTAAGGTTAAGATCTGTGAAATGCTGCAGGGTTCTTTACTTCCATGTTTCTATTATACTTCTCTCTGGTTGTTTATGCTAATGAACCAGTTTTTACAAGAGTATAAAGTTATGACCTTGATCTAAAGCCATTCACAATGACCTTCAAGATGAAGTTATCTTTCAGTCAATGAGAACTACTCAAAGGCTTCATAAAGCAGAGTTTGTGTGTGTATATATATATATATATATATATATATATATATATATATATATGAGGAGAGAGAGAAAACTCACATTTTGACTCCGTTTTACAGCAGACAATCAGGAAAGTAGTTATTTCTATCTACACATATAAATGCCACTTTCTGAATTTAGTACAGTTACAGCCAATGCTGCGGTGGTGGTGCTGCGGTAGCGTTGTCGCCTCACAGTTAGACGTTGCCCGTTCGATTCTCAGTTAGAGCGTCTTCTGTGTAGCGACATGTGTGAATGGGCGTTCCTTCGTTGAAGGTTGTGCGTTAGGCCCGGCAAGCCAGTATGTAAAAATTTACTGCCTATCATTAGCGGTCCGGAGTTCTGCTGTGGCGACCCCTAACCGGGAAAAGCCGAAAGACACACACACACACACAGCCAATCTTGTCTGAGTTTATAAGCAGTCTAGGAGCGTGCAGTGGTTATTCTGTGATGGGATATTTTGATGCTGTTTCTGGGAAGCTGGCATTACTGGCTGAAGCTCTAGCTGTTTTTCATTGGCTCGTTCATTTTTCCTGTTCATTTATACAGTGCATAGTGTTGCTTGCTGTTGTCTTTATCCAAAGGGTTTAGAGAGATGCAATTCTGTGCAAGTAGGAAGAAAAAGCTAAAACTGGCAGTTGGACTCCATTTTCAGAGAAGCATGAAAGTATGTGTTTTCATCTGCAAATATAGATACCTACAATTTTTCTGCATAAAAAGTATTATTTTTCAAACATTTACAGCCCTTTTTATCTGCTTTACTGAAAATCCTTAATTTGCTGTTGCATTTACAGTCACCTGTTTCAAGTGCTGTTAAGCATCCCACAGTATTGTAACATCATTTTTTTTCTGCTGTTAAAGTCACTTTTTCTGCTTTAATTACACATTGTGAATTTAGCGCAGTTGCAGTCAGTTTGGCTGAGTGTGCAAGCTGTCTAGGAGCTAATAGTGGTGATGGGTTCATATGCGTATACTAGACAAATGACCACTGGGGCCTTTATAAGCCTAGACATGCAACCCAAATGTATCCCACAAGTTATTGTGCCTTAGAGGTTATTTTAAGAGCCATATATTTGTTTGGGCATGATTTAATGAATGCTTCTGTCCATCAGAGACATAGTTGTCAGACCGGGGGTGAATTTCCAATTTCCCATCTACTTGTCCAGGTTGCCCTTGAATATGGTTAGGGAAGGGCTCATGAATGGAAGGCCTATTCCAGATAATGAGGAATCTGTGAGATACATATCTTCAACATGCCCTATTTAAGTTGCAAGCAAAGTTTAAATCCTTAGATCAAGTAATTGTAATTCTAGTGTTGTTCATTTTGATGATATGCAAAAAATCCATCACAGCAGGATCCAAGGATGCCTTGTTTGCCAGTCATAAATCACCTCTAAGTAGTTTGTAGGAAACAGAATCAGCATAGGAGATTGTGTTTATGCCCTGTATTCTTTTTGTGAGGAATCTCTGCAGACATTCCAGTTGTCGCATGTGCCTGATCAGATACATATCCAAGGGAGTGTTATACTCAGTGATGGGTCTAATGATGGTTGAGTATAGTGGCACAATGACTTCTCAGGACCTAGATGCCATGCCTTTACTTATAAGTTTAATGACATAGAATTAATTTCTTACAACCTTACACACATTGGTCAAAAGCCAGATTACTGTCTACATCAGTTCCCAAATCCCTGACTACTGTGTCTACTTCTAAGGGTGTTGTATCAATGAGGTAGTTTCTCCCTGGGTGGCTGACTTCCCAAAAGGTACTCTTATGCAATTTTTGGCATTCACTTTTAAGCTGTGGATTTGGCACCAACCATTTGCCTGTATTAGGCCTTCCTGGGAGATAGTATCTTTGGGGGTTTCTATGATTGCAGTTAGTTTGCAATCATCTGTAAACGTGGTAAGTCAGAAACCCTTGATGTTTGCCTTGACTTCTGAAAAAAATAGATGCTAAAGAGGATTGGACCCAGCACAGAGCCCTGAGGAACTCTACTGGTGACTAGCCTCTTCGTGTAAGTGGTCTCTCCAGTCTTAACTTCCTGGGTCTTGTCTGTGAGCCAGTTGGCTATCCAGCGAGTTACATAGGAGGTTATGCCTAATTCCATGAATTTGTTTAGAATGCCTGAGTGGGGTATTGTATCAAATTCCGTAGCTAGGTCAAGTTAGGCAGTATGTACCATTTTGCCCTCATCCATTACCTTGGTGACCTTTTCAAAGAAGGTCTCTAGGTTCAGTAGGCATGACCTCCCTTTGACAAAACCAAACTGAGATGAGGCCAGTGTTTGAAGGTTTTCTATGTAATTGTTAATCATTCAATAATTCTTTCCATGGTTTTGCATCTGAGGCTAGTCATGCTAATGGTTCTGTAGCTCCTAGGATCTGTTGATGGTCTGGCCTTATGCAGAGGGATGACAGTTGTAGTCTTTTATTCCGGTGGCACAAAGCCTGTGTAGAAGCTGTCATTGAATAGTGACACCAGTGGCGCTGATAAGTCATATTTCAGGCTATTTAGAAGGCATCCTGGGATATTATCAGGTTCATTATTTATTAGTTGCTTTTGTTTACCAGGAAAGCCCAACTGGGTAATACCCATTTTCAGTGGAGGCCTGGGGAGGAAACCTCTATTTGCTTACATTGCATTATACTTGCTTCCAGTAGTTATATTTTTATTTACATTTATACAAATACAGTAGTTACATTTACACATTCATAGATTTTACAGAGGTAGAAGTTATTAAAGAGAAAGACAACGTGCAACTTAGTGGATTGTACAGGCACCAGTTATTTACAAAAATTGTTCATTTCAGTGAGAGGTTGAGAGTATTCTGTTTAAGGAGAGTATTTGGAGAGTATCAAACTGTGAGCACAAATTCTTAACCTTCAGATGAGTATGTGCGGTACCAGGATTGGTTAAGATGTTGTTTAAGCAATGGTTTAAAACTATTGAATTTGTCTGAGAGGTTTATTTGTGTGGTAGCTTAGCAACATATTGGGAGTAGAGTGAGTCTCCTGCAACATTAATTGACGTATTTGTGAGTAGTAAGAATTTAAAGCTGTATTCTTGGCCTTAGCACATGTAAGATCTGCTCCCTACTGATAGTTAGATGGATTATGTTAGATGACATTTCCTGGGGGGGGCTGAATTTGTTAGCCAGAAGATTTGCTATATCTCCAGGTTCCATGAACATGGCTTCATTTACCAACAATTTGGCACACTATTGTGTGCTGCGTTTGAGGTTTCTGACATGACTAAAGAAGGCTTTATGGTTGCTGGGATGCTATATTTACCTCAAAATTTGCTTTGTTGGACTTAATTAGTCCTCTTAGGTGTCTATTGATTTTGAGAGAGTTTTTATCTTTTTGGTGTTACACTTTCTAATTTTAGCTATTACTTTTTTCTTTTGTTGCACAACCTGTTTAATTTCCGAGTCCACCAGAGTGGTTTGTTCTTTCAGTAAGTTTTAAGCTTACTTCTGGTAGGTACTGCAGCATCTATGAAATCACTGACATAGCTATTCAGAGCTTCTGCATAGGTTGCTGTGTTATCTTGGTTTGGATGTGTTTGAAATGTTAACAGGTTATCACTTAATAACAGGTAGTTTGCCTTGGATTAGTTTCTAACTGTAACAGGGTTTGCTAGGGTTTTTATTTGAAAGGAAACTGCTTTGTGGTCTGACATTAACAGAGAGGACATGACATGGAGGGACAGTGTTTTCCCATATTTGTGAGTACCAGGTCCAATATGTTTGAACCTTTAGTAGATGTATGCACCAACTGCTCCAAGGTGATTGTGTTTACAAAGTCTAGGAATCTCTAAGCCTGCAAATTTGGGGTCATGTGAGATTCTCAGTTTACAGAGGGATAATTAAAGTCCGCCATGAGTACAGTATTTGGTTTAATAGTGAGTGTCTTCAATAGGTCTAAGTATGAGCTATGCATTTCATCCGAGACAGAGAGTGACTTATAGCTTGCTTGCTAGAATATGGTATGGCACTTTGTCTATGATAATCTGGACATGGAACAATTCCAGTTCAGCATCCTGTTTAACCAACCTAGAGGTATGTTTGTTATTGATGTAGATTGAGACACCTCCACCTTTAACCCCTGTCTGTGTAGTTGCTGATCTAAATGTGTGGAAGGCACTGAAGCCTTGCATTGATGGTGTACTCACTGTGGCTTTAAACCTTGCCTCGGTAGCTACACAGATGGCCAAATTCTCCAAGGTGAAAAGAGCTTGGCGGGAGTGGAGCTGCTTGTTTAGACTCCTGGCTTTGAGCAATAAGACCTTTAGATTTCATTGGGTAGATTTTGATATGTTGGAAGGTTTGTCAATTTGGCATTGCCTAAAAAAAGTCTCTTTGAGGGAGGAAAAAGTTTTAGCCAATAGCCAAAAGCCTAAAGGGTACAGGTACCTTGGCAAAGCAACATGGCTTGTTAACCATGTCCTCCTGCTCTGACAAATATTGTACCCCCTTAGAATGACACAAAAAAGTCAATTATTAAAGTCAGTCATCGTCTGTTCATATTGTGGCATAATCTCTGGTGAAGGTAGAATGCAGCTCAGTGCTAGGTAAATACCAACCTGTGACACATAGTCTGAGAGCTCCATAATGTCTCTCTGGAGAGATACATCTCATATAATTTACACCTACATGGACTATGACTGACTCATACAGGTACCGGTGGTGCAATGACTTAAGTGCATGCATTACTTGGTGGATTCCTACTTCTGATAGATAACTGACCGTTATTTTCTCCTTGTTCAGACTGGTAAATGGGACATCAGTATGTTGTACAATGGAGTTCTTATTGATTAGAGTCCTCGGTAGTGTATTGGCTTACCTTATGGGCTTGATAGTTGAGGCTCCACTGGGAATGGTTAAATGTGCAGTCTTAGGTGCTTCTGTTGAGCGTTCTTTGGTTTGCTGAGGATAATTTTTGTAGGTGGAATGTCTGGGAGGTTTTTCGTGTTTTGGAAGATTAGATTTAAGTACCTCAGCATAAGTAGGTCTATATGTAGGATGCATGCCATTTGTGGTGGGTGCAACGTGTGTGTTTCTGACAACTAGATTATAGAGTCTTTGCATGAGAGAGTTATTCCTCCAGTGACATTGCATATATACAGGGTCTATATAGGATGATCAAACTTTCAAAAGTTTGACTGTCATATGGTCAACACCATATGACTGAATTTTTGAAAGTTCGAACATTTTAACGGAGATCTCCGTACAGCGTGGAATGGGAAGATTTCCCTTTTCTGCACTGTAGTGCGATCTCAGAGTTGGTATATTTAAAGAGCGAGGGGGGGGTGCAGAGGGTGCAGCCCCACTGCTTAAAATGTTCAGGTAGGTTATTTGTGTAGTTTATTTTTTTTATCAGATTTTCGAAATTTTTAAAATTTGATCATATGGTGTAAACCATATGACAGTCGAACTTTTGAAAGTTCGATTATTTAATATAGACCCATATATGTATTCTGTGGCAGAGGATAATGTGTTGCTGTTTATAAAGAGTTGTAATTATTTGAAGAAGCCCTACTGTTTTTCATTGGTTCTTTAAATTTTCCTGTTTGTTTATACCACCAGGAAAGACTTCTCTAGATATGCAGACAGTTTTGTTTTCAATTTTACACTAGTATACCCCTTTGGCCGTACTGCATAAATTAAATGCTGTATAGTTCTGCTTGATAAGCAGCTGGCATTATCCCATTCAGTAAAAACATAAAACTAAATTTAATTGCAATGTAAGCTAAATTTAAATTAATTCAATTAAATTTGCATCCTGTTCCTGTACAAAAACATAAGCTAAATGCAATTTAATTGCAGTGTACACTGTACAAAAACATACAATAAAATTAATTTAATTTCAGTGTAAACGAAAAAAGTGTGAATTAATTAAATTAATTAAATTAAATTTGCAGATTTTGCTTATTAAGTAGTTTATTAAATGTCACTGCCAAGTTCTGATTCCCTGGAATAAAATATAGACAGATGGTTTCTCTTCTCTTGTTATTAGCCTTATAGCATTTGATATCCTCATACAGTGTAGTAACTGCCTGATGCGAAACTCTTACTCAGGAAAATGCATTCTGTTTGAGAGAGATGGAAGTACTTAAATAACATGGAGGAAATTCTCTTCCAAAGAAACACAGTATGTGAGCAATGCATTCTTCCTCAGTGCACCACACAAATACACACTAAATTATCTTATGCTGAGGCTGTTAAAAAGTCCTTACCTAAGCTGCCTAGACTCATTAGGACTAGGTCTCAGCATAAACAAGACTTTACATCACTCATTGGTAAATCCACAACAGAAAGTCACCAGGCTGTATTTAATATCAAATCCATTACTGCAAACCAGTCTACAAATAAGAATGTCCTAGTGATTGTTGGTTTCATTGACAGAAACACCAATTCAACTCTCACTAGGTTGGACAAGAAAAGGGCGAGCTGTTTTTCAGATGCCAGCATCTCTGACATCTCAAGGACCGTTAAAGCCCTTATACCTAACAAATATGAGTACAAGATGGTGGTGGTCTCTGTGGGGGTAAATGATTTGGAGTGCAAAACCCTGTGGGAAATGCAGACAGACATGTCAAAACTCTTCATGCATGTCACAAAAGCAGGTAAGATCTTATTCTTGAGTGGAATAAAGAAGATCTTCTCTAAGAACGATGCTGAAGTACAAAGAATAAATAACTGGCTTCAAGAATTAGCTAAATATATTGTGTGACTCAAGGGAGATCTGGGATGTGATGTTTGACAGTCATACTTGCTTTACTAAGAACTGCTTGCACCTCTCATTCCAAGGCTTCCACATACTGGCTAAAGCCTTTGCTGCCTCCATAGTGTCTTACTAGGTGGAGTACAACTAATGGACCCACCAACTAACCAAAATGCAAATCAAACACAGTAATCTGGATAGCGTAGTGGTGCAGCGGTAGCATTGTTGCCTCACAGCAAAAGGTTCTCTGGTTTGATTCTTGGCTGAGATGCCTTCTGTGCGGATTCTGCATGTCCTCCCTGCATTCATGCGGGTTTTCTCCCAGTGCTCCGGTTTCCTCCCACATTTGAAAGACATGCATCTGGAGTGTTTATCCCCGGGCCTCCGCTGAAAATTGGCTTTGTTCTAAGTTGGACTTTCCTGGTTAACAAATGTTAAATAAATAAACACAAGGTCATATCAAGGTGGCACTGCTCAATGCCAAGAGTCTCAATAACAGAATATCCGATCTTGAGGCCCTCTTCCATTTGGAGCACATCCATGTGTGAGTGTAGTCACCAAAACTTGTTTTACATGTTCCGATATCACCCCCTCCATACCTGGGTTTTGTGCCTTCCATGCCTTTAGATCTGACAGCAGCTGTGGTGAAGTCTACATATTTGTGAGAGACCACATTGTCTCTAGGCAGATTCCTAGGGACCCATAAACAGAACTCATTGAGATGCAAATGACACCAAATAGGACCAATTATCAGCTAACAGGCTGTTAGAGGACCCCTTCTATGTCCCCTGAAAAATCACATTAAGTTCCAAAATATACCTGAAGAACTTCCTTTAAGCAAAAACTCCATTACTCTGGGAGACTTTAACTACTCCCTCAATACTAGGACATCTGTATTTTAAATGTAGGATACACCCAATAGCTTCTAGAATTAATAAACAAAACGTCCTTGGACCAAATAGTCAAAGAAGTGCAAATACCCTAAACCTGGTTCTTACAAATGGAGTGTCTATGTATACAATTATCCTCATATCTGACTCTTGATTAACTCTGATCATAAACTGGTAACATTTATATTTAAAATCTCTAAACCAATGGATGTCAAGGTCACAGAATTCAGGGATTTCAAATGGACAATTCTCCAATTCTATGAAGTCTCCAAATGTACGTATAACAGTATCACTCAATGTGATGATACAGCTAGAAGCTACACAAAATAATTCTGTGCTCACTTAGATAAATGTATAAATGTGACAGTCCCAATCAAAGCTAAATATAATGGAATGTTTAACAGCAAACAGTCTTGGTGGTCTACAAACAAATAAACTGTGCAACAAAAGAAAAATAATCCTTGAAGTATACAGCAGAGCAAATGACTCTCAAATCAAGGTTAACATGAAGGAATTGTCAAATACTTTAAAAGATATTATAAAAACCAAGATAGTCCATAAACATATGCTAGCATCAGAGGTTAAGGATAATTACAAATCCTTAGTTAGCTATGTCAGGAAACTAGGAAATAACACCCAACACTGCTCAGAACTTATTCAAAATGGTATTACATACTCTGATCCAGTTGACATTGCCAGCATAGTAGCAAACAAATTCTGTGCCTGCATGTCTTCGCTCCATCATCAGCCTTGGACAGTTTAATTGCACCACAAAGCTAACTATTCAAAGCAACTTATCTCTGAAGATCTCAGCCCCCCCCCCCCCCCATCATCACTAAAAAACATATACTGAATGTGCTTTCCAAGACTAAAAATACACCTTCTATGGAATCGGATAATATACCTGTCTGCTTAATAAATAGTGCTAAACAGGCATTGGTAGAGCCACTCCTTAAACTGTTCCACCTAAGTCTACCTCTGGCTTTGGCCATGAGGTATGCTATCACTTCACAAAGGTAGCCCTAACAATGACCCCAGAAATTATAGGTCATTTATTTGGCATGTTTTATCTGCAAAGCCATGGAATTGACCTGATTAATTATTTTATAAAAAAACTTATCATGAAGAACAAAGAACAAAAACATAAACTGATAAATCCACAAAAAAGGCACAGAGGCTCCCAAACGAAACTCCCTCTTTATTCACAAATGAATGGTAAGCGCTTTCACCAGCTACAATATTTGAATTTGGTCTGAAGAAGCTGGCGTACTGTAGCCGGTGAAAGCGCTTACCATTCATTTGTGAATAAAGAGGGAGTTTCGTTTAAAAAAAACTTATGTTAGGCCTGCAGCAGTTCGGTTTTGTCAAGGGCAGGGCCTGTCTAATGAATCTGGTTAAAGACTTTAAATGGACAACTTGGGTTGCTGACGGCAGTTACGCTGTACACACAGTGTGCCCTGATCTGGCCAAAGCATTTGATACCATTCCTCAAGCTAGCATAATTAACAAGCTAAACACACATCGAATAGTTCCCTATGTAATAAGACGGATAACATATTGGCTAAAAGATAGAACCCCCACAGTGAGGGTAACAGGTGTTTCCTCAGAGAGTAAGTAAGATAGTAACCAGTGGTATTTCATAAGGCTCAGTACTGGGACCTCTTTTGTTGGCATCTACTTTTTGGTTCTCCAGGTCACGAACTAAGATCTATGGTTAACCAAGTTGGCAGATGACTGTAAACAAGTTGTCATTTTCAAGTCCCCCTCTGATAACCAGGCCCTCCAGCATAACTTTACACGCATTAATAACTGGTGTACAAATAATGGGCTAAACTTAAATATAACAAAATTGCAATATTGTCATATTCATTAGGCAACCCCCCCCCCCCCTCACCCCCCAGCATGTAGCTTAGAAAACATCCTACTTCAAAATGAAAATGTAGTTAGAGACCTTGAGGTATGGATTTATAATTCCATCTCATTTGATCACCTTGTTTCTGTAGCAGTAAGGAAGTCCTTCTACTTAGCACAGCTGATTACAAAAGGAATATAATCCAGCTCTAAATAAATCATTGCCTCTTGTATTCTGCATTGGTTCGGCCAATAAAAGAATATGACATAGTAAACGACTGGAAAGACCCCAGAGGTTCCTAACTAAAAGATCACTGGCTAAAATGCTTCAGTTGCCAGAAAAAGACTAGAAGCAGAGTCCCTATATTCAGTGTCCTACAACTTCACTGAGGGGTAATCTGTGCCTTGCCTTCCATCCCATTAGGGACCCGGTAGTCCAGGATCTCTTGTATCTCCATAAATCAAGTAATCCCACTAATACCAGGACCAGAGATCTTAAACTACGTCAGCAAATAAATAAAACACACTGGAGAGACAGATTCATTGCATAATGCCTTCCCCCATCTGGAATAGATTTCCAATGCAAACTAAACAGTGTGATGCATCATATTCATTTAAACAGGAACTAGATGTCTGGATGTGTATTCAAAACTTCACCCTAGCTCGACAGGACTAGAAGGTGGGTATTGACAAGGCATAAATGGCCATTAGACTAACTTAACTTGCTTTTTTCTATGGCCCAGTTATCCAATGTTTTCAGTACCTGGCACTTCTACACCAGGATAATGCAATTATTGAAAGATTATGTATATACAAGTAGCTGGAATCAGTCTGATCCATTGTTATCATTCATAACTCCTACGGGAGTGCCTGTTCTCTAAGATAAGTCAGTTTGGGGTATTTTAGGTCCAGCCATCTAAAAGACAATAGATAAAAGTGTGTTCAAGGCACACCTAGAGTATGGTCTGCTATCTCTGCCTTATTTGCCCTTTCCATGACCTTATCTTTGTTACTACAAAAGGTATTTACTCACCAGGGTAATAGAGCTGTGTTGTCTTCTTTTCATCTGCTCAACCTTTGGACCGCTGTGCCTTTAGAAGCTATGGCTCTATGGCTCTGACTTCCCCTGGCCATAAGCCCTGTCTTCCTACCAATACCTGAGACCGAGTTTGCCTGCTTATTAGCCAGCACAATATCTTATTATCCCATACATTATAACACTTATAACCTCACTAAACACTGGTAGTTGTCTCTGGGGTAAAAAAAAAAAAAACAAAAAAAAATGCAGAGTGTAATTTGGTTAAGCACTTTTGTTTAATTATAAACTTCTTTAGAACCAAACTACATACAAATTGATTCATACTTTAATCATTTGACAAATCACATGACACATTTAAAGCACCCTACCTGAAATATTTTTAAAAAATCAAGTTACTATCTTAATTCTTGTAGTTTTGTTATGCCAATCAGACTCCATTATATTCAAAATAAATTGGAACTAGAACTTAATTTAAATGCATATAATAGTATAGGACCGGATAACTTGATCAGTATTATAAGTGTGTTAAAGGATAAAGCATCAAAGATATAAAGTTTTGTTTGTATTTTTATATGTATATATTTTATAGTGTTAGATATGTGTTATTTATTCACTGGATGTTTTTTAAGATGAAATATTTTAGCTAGGATGCTTTAAATGTATCTGTCATATTGTTACATGGTTAAGTATGAATAAATTTGTACATGGTTAGGTTCTGAAGAAGTTTAAAATCAAATTAAAGCTCTCAGATGAATCTTGCTCTGCAGTTTTTTTTTTGTTTGTTTGTTTTTGGCCCCAGAGACAACTACCAGTGTTTAGTACAGTTAAAAGTTTTATTTTGCATTGATTGGTCCAACAGTGTGTTGTTATAAATTATGGTACCTAAATTCCACACCAGAAGAGTACTAAATTCCACACCAGAATAAAACCTGCAAAGAAACAGCCAACAGAGGTTGTGTATAAACAAGGTTCCTGATTAGGTCTATTCAATCAAAGAGGAGCACCAGGTGAGAAAATTTGGAAGAAGAAAGGAGGGAGGGGTGTTGAACAAAAAGAAGACAACATGGATCTATCAATATGGTGAGTACATAGCTTTCGTATCCAATGTTGTCTTTTTTCATGTAATTCAACCTTTGAGACAGATTCCCTAGCTGCCACAAACCTGGGAGATATCAAGGAAGGATTTTCCTGAGAATGGTGAAGTTGAAAGATGTACGAAATCTTGACTGCACATCCAGCTTGTAATGAGAAATGAATAAGTAAATTATGGACCAAGTTGCTGCAGCACAGATTTCATCCATAGGAAGTCTATGCATAAAGTAGCATCAGACCTTGTTGAATGAGTTTCTTGGTTAACGAGAGTCCCAGTTTTTCATGAACAAAGACTATGCAGTCTAACAGACACTTAGTGTGACTTTAGAAATACTGTGGCCTAGCTTAACTATATAAAAAGCTACACAGCTGAACAGATTTTTTGAAATCTTAAGTTCTAAGGAGATATATTCTAAGCTGTCTGTGGGCATCCAATAGAGGCAAAGTATATTCTCCTTTGTTAGAAAATCTTGGGAAGAATACTGGAAAATTAATAGTTTGATTAATGTTAATTTCAGATGATACTTGTGGGATGAATGTAGGATTTGTTCTCAAAGAAACCCTATCCTTATATCTTTATGGAAAATCAGGTAAGGAGGTTTACAAGAAAGTGCTTGTAATTTTGAAAATCCTTTTAGCTGAAGTGAAGGCCACCAGAAAAATAGTCTTCAAAAAGTCTAGAATGGAATGAAGAGAAGCTGAAAAGGGATCTATCCCCTAAACAGCTGACCAGATAGAGAATTTTTTCCATTTGCTAAGGTAAAGTGTTCTGGTACTCGATTTTTGAGAGGCTAACAAAATGTGAACCACTTGTGTGGAAAGCCTGGCATCTCTGGCCACTATTAAAATTGAAGAAACTATGCAGTTAGCTTCAGTGTCTCACAGTCCCAGTGAGGCTGCCCAAATGGGTGAGCCAGAAGGTCTGGACAGTTGTCCAGTGTCCAGGGAGGATGTAGTAAATAAGACCAAAGGAAGGAGGACCATACTTGCTGGTGTCAGAAAGGATTACTTTGGCCTTGCACCTTCTTGCTTTCTAAATGAACTTTGTTATCACAGGAAAGGGGGGGGGGCATATATAAGACCAGTGGCTAACTGTGGGCTACAGTGTCTCTCAGTGACTGTCCTTGTAGAGGGATTAAGGTGAAGTAACTGCTGCACTTGTAGTTTAGGAATGAAGCAAAAGGGTCACAGCACGGTTGATCCAGTGGCTGATAATTTGATTTGCCACTGTTTGATTGAATGACCATGCATGAGGCAGGAGAGTGGATGTGCTCAATTTGTCTGCTAACACATTGGAAGCCCATGAAATATGCATTGCTATCAGGAAGCGATAGAAATACATCACCCATTGCCACACTCTCATGGCCTCTTAGCGCAGAGGATATGAATGGGTTCCACCCTATTTGTTGATGTATCAGACTACTGACATGCTGTCCAGCTGAACGGAGATCACACCCCTAGTAAGAGAGTCTTCAAAGGCCTGCAATGCTAGAACTGCCCGCATCTCTAGGACATTGATATGGACAGTGGCCTCTGTCTTTGAACATGAACCTTGAACCTTCTTCCCTTCAAAATGTCCCCCCACCACAGGTGGTAAGCTTCCACGGTTACTATGGCCAAGGGGGGATATGAAGAAAAGGGATGACCTTCTAGGAGAGCTGTGGAGGTCAAACACCATGTGATGTGATACTTACTCACAGGCATTAGATGAATACACTCGTGAAGAGGATGGAAGAACTGGGAGCATTGTACAGAAAGGGTCCATTCAAGAATGATCATGTATTTTCTGGCTAGGAAAACTAGCATTATCGTCAAAGCCACCAGTCCTATCAATTAAAGTATAAGTCTTGCAGGTGGCAAGGGGTGTTGAAGAACTTGCAAGGCTGTCTAACAGAAAATACAATCTTGGACTGTAGGAGAGTAGCTATCAGGTTGCTCATGTTCAAGTGACATCCAATGAACTCTTATTTGTTTTTGGGTGCCAATTTTCTTTTGAAGTAGTTGACTGTGATTATTAAATGTTGAAGAAACCAGAGCAATATGTCTTGTTACTAGAGTAGAAGATTTCTGGTTGGTGTGGTGAGGAGCCAGTTTTCTTATGGGAGGACTCAATAAGAAAGTTCCCTTTAGAAATGCCTTTTAAATCTTCAGAGAAGCTATAGCCATCTCATTGCATCCAAGATGGAAATTGTAAATAGCAGCTAATTGCACACTGCAACTACTGACATGCATTTGGTGAACACTCAAGGGTAGTAAGACCAAAGGTCAGTGCCCTGAATTGAAAGTGATTATCTTCCAGCTGGAAATGGAGAAGCCTCCTTGATTGCCTTGAAATATTGATATGGCAGTAGGCATTCGGGAGATCTACAGATCAAATCAAATCATCCTTCATCAAAAATGTAGAATGAACTGAACCATGACCATCCAGAACTTTGTCTGCTCCACTGACTGATTAAGATGACTGAGGTCCAAAATTGGCCATATGTCCCTTATCTTTTCTGGAACTAAAAAGAACCTGGAATATACTCTGGATTCTAAATGGTCTGAAGAGACCTGTTGGATGACTCTTTTTTCTAACAGCTTTAAGACTTCTACTCTTGTGGATTCCATATGATGGGGTGGTGCTGTGGGACTCCTTCTTTTCTTTAAGGGAAAGGAAACAGGGGGGATTATGTAGCCTCTGCTGGCTATCTGCAACACCCAAGTCTCTAATGTGATGGCCTGCCAGGTTTGAGGGTGCAGGGATAAGTACCCTTGACTACCTTCAGAGTGTGGCAGTCTGGAGTCCTTCAGGAGCACTGGAAGGACTTCTCAGAAAAAAGACCACAAAATCCTTGATTCTGTGGTCTGCCTCTGCCCCTAGGGCAATGTCCATTGACATTGTTCCATTCTCTGCCTTGGGAGGACCAGTCTATATTAGCATCCTGGTTAAACCCTTAAGATTTCTGGAACCACATCTTCTTGCATCTCTCTGTGTTATGGAAATGGTTGTCTGAGGAGTGGAAAAACAGATTCCAATGGCAGAAAGGGTCTTACCATCCTGTTCCCTCCTGGTAAGAGTTTCCTTAATCTTTGGTTCAAAGAGTGTAGAGCCATCAAAGGACTGTTAATAAAAGATGCCTTGAAGCCTTCCACAAAGTCAATCACATCCAGGTGGTCTGGAAGATAGCTACGCCATTATCTGCTGCTCTAGCAATACTATCAGCTGAGTTAGTAAGCAGACATATGGATACATCTGACATCATTTATAACATAGACAGCTAAGACTCCACTGTTTTCTGGATGTCTGTCAGTAGTTTACCTGAGAGGGACTTGGCGAGTTCCTTTGACAAGTCCCTCTGGAAATGCGTCATGTGGGCCCAATGTGAAAGTCACTCAAGCATATGCCCATTTCCCAAGTCTGTCCAACACTCTTGATTCCCTGTTAGGAGGAAGGACAGATGAACCCTCTTCAGAGAGTTCTTTTTCGATGGCTGCTTCCACAACCATGGCATCTACTGGAGAACACTTGCTACAGTGTGATCTGTCCTTAGATGCAACCAAAATCTTGTCCAGCTTCTTAAGGATTGGCTTTGCCATGTCAGGATCCTTCCAAGCCCACTGAGATACCAGGTCTATGAGTGTATCAACAGGTGGTACCACCCAGGAGGTAGAAGAGCCAGTTCCAAAAGCCTTGAGGAACACAAACTCTTCAGGGGAAAGTGTATCAGTGGAACAACCCCCTTGCTTCTTCATCTATTCCAATATGTTACCAAAGGTGATGTCCTCTAGAGGGGATCTTGGGGACCCATCCTCGTCATCCCTGTGTCTTCAGTGACTGATATTGGAGAGGAATCAAAATGTCTCCTCTTACTTGTCTATTTTCTAGGACCCTGCTTTGATGCAACTTCCAGACTCAGGTCAGAGTCAGACAGGGAGCTCATGTTTTGAGCAGCCTCAAGAATAAAAGAAGCTGACTGTCCATGTTGACATGGATATACCAAATAAGATGGAATGTCTAAAAGGGATTGGAATGGAACCAAGAGTGTAGCTCTATCCCAATCTCTTTTAGACATTGCATTTGACTTGGCCCAGCAAAATCCTTTTGGAAAGCCTCAAAGGCTGAGGCAGAGATTGAAGCCAAAGAGACTCTCACACCATCATGGCAAGAAGAAGAAAGAGCTACCCCTAAGACAACCTACTACAGATCCAAAGTCATCATTGGGGCTGAGCTATCTAGTGCAGAGGTGTCGAGCAAAAGAGATGGTTCCAAAAATGTTGGTACCAAATCCCCACCTCAAGACCCTGCACTGATGCTTCAGCTCTGAGACTCATCCTGATCTGATGGCACTGGAGTTGGGAGAGTAAGGGACATGGTTGGAGTCAAAGCTGACAGGACTGTCAGCTCCAATGTGTGTGCTCATGGGAGGCTGCTCCACGGGCCTCAGATTCAAAGAGTAGACCTGAACTGGAGTAATTAGTGGAGGGGATGTTGGAGCCATTCTTAAAACATGCTATGTGGATGGAGCTGGGAGAACCCCTAGTTGAAGTTGCATTTGAAAGAATCTCCTAATCATACTGTTTATGTCTGGTTTAGTAAGGCTCCTCAATGATCGAACGGACCTGGAGGATGAAGCCCCCAACAGTGGTCTGGATGAGTACGCAAGGGCTCACTGGCTCTGGTGAAAAATGAGGGGGAGGCATTGGTGTTCAGATCTGAGGAGGAGTCAGATCCGTCGGTTGAGAAATCTTTGGTGCTGGACCCAAAGTTTCTGATGGGACCAGAGAAAATTTCCTAGATTAATCTGATTGTTTCTCAGATGATTTATCTTTGCCCTTCTCTTTTTCCTGGGATTGTCTCTATCCTTTTGTTTAGATTTCTCTATTATCTTAGCTGGGAATATGGAAGGAATAGAAGAAATTGCTAAGGCCTAAGTGGATTGTCCTGAATGAAGGATCAAATCTTTTAAAACAAATTTAACAAATGTTTCTGTACATCCCTGAATGGCTATGGAACCAAAAAAAAAAAATTAGCGGGCTGCCCCCAGGCCATATGCACAAAGGAAGTGCAGGTGCTGCAGTGGGATCTTATGGCTGCAGGGCATACAATTTTTGAAAACTTGAACCTTGTCTGCCATACAGGTGGCAAGTTACTGGTCACACAGAATGGTCTGAAATATTAAAGTGAAGAAACACTAAATAGCAAACTATTTACACAAATAAACAGAACAGTTGCAAAATACTTTCTGTATTAAAAAAATTAACTTTTCTGAGTACATATATATGTTCCAGCAGTGCTCATCACAATTACCTTCAATAAAGATCTGCAAAAGGAATCTTGTTTTATTTTAAATTGGAGCTCAGAAAGCTTACTCCCTTCATTCAGAACTGAATGTCTGGTCATTATCTTTCATCTAAACTGCTGCAATCTGGCATATCCTACTTTGAATTTGTTCTGGTGGACTACCATGGCAACCCAGAAAAGGTACTTAGCATAACACTATCAATCAGAGCCCTCAAAAACATATCTTTCTTATTCAGACAGCAAATGATATCTGAGTTATTGGGAGAAAGAGAGGTATTATGGGTAGGGGAGGAGTCAGAGCCCTGGATCCACAGCTTCTAAAGGTGCCAAAGTTGGATCCACTGGGATCTGATAACCCAAAGGTTGAACTGGATGAAAAAAGACAACATCGGATCCTACAGATTAAGATATGTAAATTACTGGTTACTAAAGAGAACACATTGGCTTCCCATGAAGAAAAGAGCTGAGTTACCACTCAGGTTGTTGCTTACAAGCCACAGTTTCCAGACTACAGATTTATGCAGAGCAAAAGACTATTAAAATGGTCACAAGACTAATTACTTCCTCCAAAGTATCTATACATTACCTATCCTATGAGCACCTACGAAAAAAATTGATTTTGCTTTCTGTGCTTGACTTCAGCCCTTGGAATTATCTGCCATTTGAGGAAGTCCCTCAGCTAGCTGAGGTCAGAATCAGTTTGGAACAGTTCTTGACTCAAGGAATTGAATGTGTCTTTGTCATCACTCAAACAATTAAATGTGATCCACTAAATAATTAGACAACAGGATCATTCACATACTGCTTTGCCTTATACTGCACATTAGTCTTGCCCTGAATATCAGGTGTTGTTTACTCTCTTACTTATTCAATTGTTGTTATTTTGGCTTAATTCTGTTAACCTTATAATGTACTGGTTGTAGGGGAATTCTGAGCTAGAATATGTGTGCATACTTCTCTTTAGGTGAGTAATATTTTGGCAAAGTTCAGGTCAACTTAAAGTTTTACGACCAACAAATCAGGAAATAGAAAACAAACTTGCCAAACAAAGCAAATGAACCGAGGAGCCCTACTGTTCAAAATCTCAGTCATTATTTTTTTATTATAACCACACACACACCCCCTCATCAGGTTTCATAATTCTCACCTCCACAAGTGCAGCTCTGATTTCTTTAATAATACTTCTTTCAACTGGATTTAAATTTTTATCAACACATTTCATATTCTTCCCAAAACTGTTACAGATGTCCAGTTCACAGATTTTTTTCAAAAGACTGAACAATGCGGTGAAGAGGGGGGTTAAACATGTTAGAAATGGCTAAAGGATTAATGAAATTGTCAGTCTGAGAATTCTGAAACAAGACACTGAAATTCAGTTTACGGGTAAATAATTTCAAATCCACTAATGTAGTCACAATATCAGTATGGTAGTAGAGTACAAAAGTAAAACATTTAAAAAAAAGATCAAAATGTTTCACATCAATCACCATATTAGAAAAATTATAAACTTTAAAATCACCCAAGGAGTTAATAAAAGTGTGAGCTATTCTGGCAGTTATACCTAGATGCAGGTAACTGGCCTGGTCTAAATGAACACATTTCAGTTAGTTCCTTGCTCAGACTGAAAGCCCCAGAAAGATAAAATGTATTGTTGGTTTTATGTTATGTTATTTAACAATGGCAATTGCATTTATTTGTATGTGCTTTTATATATTCTTGTTATGCAGATTTAATAGTAGTATTGCATACGTTTTTGAGTATCTTTTAAATGGGGGTATGGTTTTGCAAAATTGGCCTAATTGGTGATTTGGATATATATAAAAGACTTGGATTCAGTTTTTTAATTGTATCTGATGAAGTTCTGATTGCAGGATGAAAGTGCTTATACAATAAATGTTTTTTTTTTTTTGCTTTTTGGATCTTAGTGCTACGTGTTAATTCATTCAGAAGTGGTGAAAATATTGTGAGTCTGCATTCCCTAGTTCCTTTACTCTGTTTGGACAACATAAAGTTTAATGTAAAAACTAAACCTTAATGTCAGTATGTGGTTATGAACATTTACAATACTCCTGTGATCTAGTGTAAAATAACTAAATGGTTACAAAATATAAAGGCAGGTGCAGGACATAAATTAAAAGGTGAAGTACATTAGTAGCAGTCATTACTCTGGCTGAGGTAAACAAATGGAGATTAACAGCTGACGACTAATTATTTAACAGCAAATTATTCCACAGAATGTAGATTAATATTAACAGACACAAAACAGAAAGGGTAAAATAATACATTTCCTAAGAATAAAATGAACAGGTACAAGAAGAAAGTGTAGGGTAAAACCTAGAGCAGCAGCTTTCAGCTCTTTCTATAGCTATTACTTTCCTAACATCTCTTAACTTACACAGCTACTTGTTATACATTTTATTCTGAATAAGAATATCTTCCTGCCCCAGCATCTCCTTACTTGTCTCTCTCTATAAGCCTCCTCGCTCACTCAGAAGCTCTGACCAATGTCTCCTACAGATTCACAAACCTAAAAAATTTTTTGGACAGAATCTTTAGAGCTACTTTTCCACTCTCACATGGAAGAAACTTCCCATAACCATAAGAAGTATTACCCACCTTCAAGAATTCAAGGAAACTCTCAAAATATACCTTAACAGCACTTGGGCCTGCTACTGTAACCATCCTACCTGAACTCATCCTTTACTCCTTCATTAACCCCTCTATTTCCTCCATTCTCTGCTCTTAAACAATAACTAATAAGTGGCGCGACACTATACAGTATCCCACCTATATCAACTCTTTGACTCTTTTTTTACCTTGCTGCAGTTTATCTTTACTTTCACTGTTATAAATATTTGCTTATATTTCTCTAATTAATTTCTTCTTTTGACAATATTTTGAACCCATTCTTAAGTGTATAGGGTAGCAACCTAGACATTTTTTCTACTATTTTATTGTATACTATATACTTTATTCAATTTATTGACTCTTTCTGCCTAATTGCAGTTTATCTTTACTTCTGCTGTTTTAAAAAATTGCTTATACTTGTCTAATTCATCACTTCTTTGTCAATATTAGAATTCATTCTTAAGTGTATAGGGTAGTGACTTGCACATTTATTATATATTTTTTTTTTTGTATACTATATACCTTATCCAATTTATTGTTTAATGCTTATTATTAGTTTTACTGTGGAGCTTTTCTCCCCAGGCCTCCGCTGAAAAATGGTTTCTGCTGAGTCGGACTATCCCGGTCAGCAAATGTCAAATAAATAAACTATCTCAATGGGCAGGACCGTTAACTGATTGAGGTCCTAGGAGATGACTGTGCAGTTCTCTTTAAATCTTGGGGAATGGGTAGGTCAAGAATTTTACACAAGAACTTTGTGTGCTGGAGGACAAAGAATGATGCTCTCTTTGTCCTTAACAGCCCTTAATGCTTAGGTTCACAGGTAATTAGTAGGCTACTGATCTGCGAGGGTCTTAAGAATCTAGCCCTATAGCAAAGAAAAAAAAGTGTTTTTTCTTTTCACTTTTAAACCATAGCAAACTGCTTGCTACATTGGTATAGCTTAGATCACACACAAAGTGCTGAAGTGCTCAAGTTTGACTGCAAAACCAGCTTTTAAAAGCCAGTATTTCATTAAAGAGCGATTGAGATGGTAGATGGTTGATCACACCCCATTATACTTTTTGCCTGGGGCATTTACCCCTTTTCCCCCACCCTAGCTATGCTACTGCATTGGACTTCCAAATGTGTAATAGGTCTGACAGACCAGGATCTGTTAAGAATCTATATGTGAGGCTGAGGCCAATTCTCAATACCTAGTATGATACCAAGAAGAGAGACAAGGCTTTGAGATGGCCTATATAGTTTTTATGATGTATCCTCTTGATTTTTTTAGTGAGGAAGTATTGTGGTCATTCCAGCTGTGACAAATGTTTGACAGGTACAGACCAAAAGGGGCACTATACTCAGTGAGTACCAAGTACAGAGGGACAATTATATCCTTGGATCTGGAAGCCAGACCCTTCAACATAACTTGTGCAATGAAAAAGGATTTCCTTACCATAGTGGATAAGTGGTGGTCAAGGACAGATCATTGTCATCATAGGATCCCAGATATCTAACTACAGGATCAGTTTTCAGGGGGTGTTTTCAATGTGACAGTTACAAAATGAGTCATGCTTGCAGAATAATATGATTATGCATTTCCTGGCACTAACTATTTGTTTGGGACAGGCCCTCTTTTAGGAACCTGGTATCCTCTGTTGAGTTTATGGTGACACCAAGTTTGCAGTTATCTGCAAACTTCATCTGCCACAACCCCTTTACATTAGCTTTTACTTCAGAGAAGTAAATGTAAAAGAGAAGTGGCCCAAGGACTGAACCCTGGGGCACTCCAATAGTGACAGGTGTTTTGATGGAGAAGGTAGAGCTGCCCACCCTTACTTCCTATGTTCTATTTGTGAGCCACTTTGCTATGCAGTGAGTTATATAGGGGTTAACATTTAGCTGAGAGAGATTATCTATGATGCCTGAATGGAGTGCTGGTATTGAATGCTTTTGCAAGGTCCATATAGGCAGAGTGCATTGATTTGCCCTGGTCCATTGCCTCAGTGACTTTTTTGAAGTTCACCAGGTTAAGTAGGCAGGACCTGCCCTTGATGAATCTGAACTGTTTTGGGTCAAGAATCTGTAGGTCACCTATATTCCTATTTGTTTGCTTCATAATGATCCTTTCCACAGCCTTATAGATAAGACTGGCCAGGCATATTGGTCTGTAATTAACAGGGTATGTTGTAGCCCAACACTAGCTTAAAGGAGTGACTGTTGCTATCCTCCATTCATCTGGCATAAACCCTGCTTTGTGGTTAATGTTGAATAGCCTCTGTAGGAGATATGGCAATTCATGTTTCAGACTAGTAAGTAGTCAGCCAGGTATATTATCCATCCCCAGAGACATAATGTTCTTGGTCTTAGATAGTGCCTTGTACTTGGGAGATTTGGTGAGGTGGAGTAGCTACAGCTATTTGATCTGAAAATACTGGAGGGGAAAGGGGAGGTGAAGTTGGGGCTGAATTTGTATGCTAATAGATTGGCTATGTCCCCTGGGTTTGATTATATGATATCATTTACTATTAGTGCTGTGGATGGCCATGATAGTGCAGCAGTTAGTGTTGCCACTTCACAGCAAGAGGTTCTCTGGTTCAGTTCTCAGCTGGACTGCCTTCTGTGCGGAGTCTGCATGTCCTCCTTACAGTCGCATGGGTTTCCTCCGGGTGCTCTGGTTTCCTCCCACATCCCAAACACATGCTGTAGGTGGATTGGACACTCTAAACTCAACCTAGGCTTGTGTGTGTGCATGTGTGTATGCCTTCTGTGGAAGGTTGGGCACCAGGCTGGCAACTCAACAGTGTAAAATTCCACTGCCAATCATTCTGCCGGCTGTTCTGTTGTGGAGACCCATAACTGGGAAAAGCTGAAAGGAAAAGAAGATTTACTATTAGTGCTGTATTGTGCTGGGCATTGTTTCTGAGACTTCTAACATAGTTAAAGAAGGCTTTGCAATTATCTTTTTCCTGTCTGGCTATTTTTACCTCATATCTGGCTTTGGTTGATTTGATCAGAATTCAGAGTTCCTTGTTTACTTTAGCAAACGTTGTTTCGGGTTCTTGAGAATCAGATTTAATTTTGTCTGAAACAAGTTTTTATTCTTTTATTATAGAGACTCCCCTAGATTTAATAAAAATCTGTGTAGGCATAGTGCAGAGCCTACATGGAATGTTACCATGTCCGTATACATGGTTCCCCCTTGGCAGGGCACCATGCATATTAATCATGGCACCCTACCAATAGGGAGCAGTGGAACACAGTTATTGTGTCAGTGTAGGGAGTGTGGTGCTAACTGTGTCAGCAGATGAGTAACACACTTCCTGCACTGTCAAATTGTGTTGTAGCAATGTAATTTAACTTTTTTTATTTCTTTAAAAAGCATGTTTGCATGGTGCAGTGCAGAGCACAGCAGTGCTAAGCAGTGCCAAGACACCAGCCAGACATCTAAAGATAGAAACCGGATATATTTAATTATTTATGTAAAGGTCAAGTTTAAATATAGCTAGCAGGTTTGCGTGATGCGGCTTGGTGCTCAGGACTGCTTAAAGGTAGCACAGAGGTATATGTAAAGGTATATCAAAATTCCAGATATCTACATAGCTAAATGGGTAGAGTTATGGCCTCATGTGCAGCAGGTGCAGTGTTTGAATACATGGAAGGGCAAGTAAGCATTTATTTTCCAAAAACAAACTATGCAAATTATTTTTAAATCCTGGTTTTCTGCATTCAGCTAAGCTCTGCTAAGACCTGCAAAGATGTGCTAAGCACTGCATAGACAAAATAACAGCTGATAATGTTTATGCACTACTTGGCACTACTTGACTAGTTTGAGCACTGCTAAGTACTGCTAAGCAGATGGGTTTTCAGGTTTTTGCACTGCTCAGCTGAGTTCCGCTGGTTTGTGTGCTGCTAAGTGATGCGATGCATGTTTAAATATTGCCCAGTGGTGTGTAATGGTGGGAAAACAGGCTATATTAAGCCCAATAGGTGGGAATACAGCATAATCCATTGGAGTTCTTTCTCAGAAGGATACACTATGGCAGGTGTTGGTGAGGGTTCATACTTTCAAGTGCAGTGTTGGGGCTTCTTGCAGTCCAGGGTCATGGTTGGACTCCTTATTAAAAACCATGAAGGCTAGCTTCTGCAGGGAGGTTATCATGGCTCAGAGTGCAAGGTGGAGGCCTGGGACCAGCTGGAAAGGGACCTCACCAGTGCAAATGGTATGCCCCGCACAGGTGAGTAGTGTCATCACTACTATGACAGCCTGAAGAGACATAAGCGGGATCTCTTGGACACCTGGCTCCAAGAATTTCAGGCAGGGGATGTCCCATATGTATGTAAGTACCTTTACTTGTGTACCACTAATATCTAATCTGAATGTCTGCTAAATTGGTATGCATAATGGTGTTCTTCTCTCCCAACAGCTGCAGAGGAGAGGAATCGCTCCATCGAGGTGCATGCTGGGAGCTTGGCCAGGTTGCACTGTGAGTGTGGTGAACACAGATATAGTTTGTTATCTATAGTCAAATAAGCAAGAAAGAGTAAAGCATTAACTGCTATTAGGAATATAAATTAAAGAGTGTATTGCAATGGATATGAACTTACAGCTCTACTGCAATAAGTGTATACTGCCATCTGTAGTGCCATAAGCAGGGAAGAGTAAAGCATTAACTGTAATAAAATATGTGCAATATAGTTTGTAGTGCAATAACTGTGGATTTATAGCTGTATTGCAACACCTGCATAATGACAACTGTTGTGCAATAAAATACTCAAAACTATATCATTAACTGCATGAAGGTATCTCTAATTAATAAAGTATGTTGTGCAATAAGTGTGGAATTAGATCTGTTTTGCAAGAAATCAATTATGGCAGCTGCTCTGCAATAGAAACATGACATACTATCAGTATCTGCATGAAGGTATCTCTAATAAAGTCTGTTGTACAATAACTGTGGAATTAGGTCTGTTTTCAAGAAATCAATTATGACAACTTTTCTGCAATAAAAACATGACATAATATCAGTATCTGCATGAAAGTATATCTAATAAAGTCTGTTGTGCAGTAAGTGGAGATTCAGAGGTGTTTTGTAAGAAATGATTATGATAACTGTTCTGCAACTGCACATGAACCAAGAGCAGTAACACCAAGGTAAATTTTGTGCATCAAGATTGTCTATTTTTCACCGTTGCATGTCAACTATATGCATTCAGGCTGTGAGGTATGGTGCTACAGTCAGGTATAACAGTGTAATACTTGTGGTTCTCTATTACGTGATCGAAACCTTAGGTTATCGAACACCTAAAGGTCGATCACAAAATGTCGAAGTCTGAAAATTGCAAATGGCTGTTTCCACACAGGGAAGCAAGTTGTTTGGTCGTTATGCAGATTTTGTTCTTTCTCCACTGTAGAGTTATCTTGGAGTTGCTATATTTAATTAGGGGGGTGGGAGCACAGCCACCACATTGGGGGTGTGGGGGGTGAAGCCCTCCACTTTATTTCTGTTTATAACTATTTTTTATTTGGCCAATGGCATTGTTTCCCTGTGTGGAAACGGCCATTTTTGATATTAAAGGTTCAATATTTCATGATCGACCTTTAGGTGGTCGATAACCTAAGGTTTTGATCATGTAATATAGACCCTAATAGTTGTAGACTGCAAATAATAACCCATAACCAGATATTGTTTGTTGACTTCACAGATATTTCAGCACTCTAGCAAAATATTGTGTACATTTGCATTCCATGTAGTAATGTATAGGTTACCTACTATCTCTGTCATGCTTGAATTTCATGCATATGTGTTCAACTCTCACTGCAGTCTATTATAAAACTGTACTACTATTACCAGGTCATATTGTGGTGCCAGGTGAGCTCTAGGCAAACATCAGTCAGTCAGTAATCAGCAGTGATTCATTAGCTCAGTTTGCTAAATGCTCTGTATGAAGTACATTTTGCTACACACAGACCAGGGTTCGAATCCAGTGCTATGCAGTAATAAATATTACAGTATCATTCAAGTAAAGTTAACAGATATGTTCTCCACAGGAACTACAGGTAAATGGGTGAGGTAGCCCATTGTATGAGTAAATAAGTTTGTGTTTAGATGACACTGACTGTTACAATCTTTACCAGGAATGTGAAAATACAGCATAAAATAAAGGAAATAAGTATAATAATAAAATGAAATAAAATGTGTAATCTGTGGTATGACTGTATGTCTGGAGTGTCTGTTAAAGTTTGCTGCAGTCAATTAATACAGGTGATGCAGATATCCTGTACAGTCGCTGCTTTTGGGTTCTATCCCCATGCCTGCCAAGCAAGCATGATAGTTGTTTTATCTCTGTACTGTACACATACATGTCTCTCATGTTTCACACTGTCACATAATGTAATTACTAGTTTGTAATACCTCTATCACAGATTTATCATCAACATAAATATGTAAATAGCAAAGAATCACTGCATCAGCCAATAGTACCCTGATGTGCAAATGTTCTGTGTAGTTGTGTACTTGCAGTTGTTACTGCTTGGACCATACTGTCCCATGTGGATACCTTGACAGGTCTGTATATGCTACAGCAGCTATAGGGCACTTTTACACATAAAGAAAAGACAGACCTGTAGAGTAGACAGCAGTACTGTTGTCAACTATAGAGCCAATAATGGTATTAATGGACTGTAGTTGTCTCTCTCCCTACCCCTTATCTCCATATATTTATTATTGTTATTTATTGGTTATGGTTTACTATTAACATATGTTGTTACACAAAACTGTATTTTGGGGCATGTGTTTTGTTACTGTATGTATTAAAATGGTTGCATATTAATGTATCTTGTTGAATTACCTATTCTGTTGGCCTTATGCCGTAACTGTTACTGGCTTGCTGTGAATATACTGATTGTTCTGTTATTTATTGTTGTGTTTCACATAATATGCATTGAAATGTAATGGGGTTATTTCCAATGTTCTGGCATGCTGTTATTACTAACAATGGTTTTGTTCATAACTAGCCTATACTTATTGCTATACCTGCTTCACCACAGCATGTCAGGGTAGGCCAGTTCCCGGTGATTCACCTATCCTACCTCAACTGGCCTTGGCGCTGGGTCCTATCACATCTGGGACCCAGGCCGGTAGTGCCTCTTCTGCTGGCCCTGCACCATCTTTGGGTGGAATCGCCTCAGGGGAGGGGGGTCTGTCCCACTCCAGGAGTGGTGGCAGAGGGGTAGTAGTCACCCAAGATCAACTACCAACCATGGCACCCAGGAATGTTCATAGGAGCTATGAATATGGCCTGCATCAGATTGAGGGCAGACTTGAAAACCTGGTGGAGCCGGCTGTCCCTGAAGTCCAACCTCCAGCACAGCCACATTTGAGACAGTAAAGGAGCAATGTCAACTACCCATGGTTGGGGACCTCAGTCATGCTGCTGCTGTCTGGAGGCACATGCATCTCAGATTCCACAACACCCTCCCCATCCAAGGTGTTTATCCCCCTCATGTGTCACACATCACTTCTGTCTGCTGTCTTGACTATCTGCAATTGCATCCTCTCCTGCCCAACTTACCTCCCCACATGTGCCTAGATCCCTTCCTCAACATTCCACGCTCTCCTTATAAAAAAAAAAAAAAAAAAAAAAAAGGCACCTGTCCCACAAAAAATATCTCCCCATACATAGTTCTCCATTTCACACATGTGTCCACTGGACACAACTAATTTGGTCCAATTGGCTTGACAACACATTTATATTGTCCTCACCCCTCTCTCTGGGGGGTTTGAGATTCCAAATTCATCCACAAATTCTGTCAAAATGCACAGCTGTTGCTGTAGAAGAAATGGAAGGCTATGGTCCTTTCCTACACCCATCCTGCACATACTTACCTGCTTTCACTATGTTTTCCCCCTGATTGTCCACATTTTACCACTATCCTATCACCCCCTTTGTCTTTTCTTTTTAATTTTTTAGCATAGGTTTGTGTAGAGCTAACCAAAAAGCTGCAATGCACCACACTATGCAAATTCGCTTAAATGAGCTTTAATGTGCTTTAATGATCCTATGTGTTTCTCACAGTGTTAGGCACATGTACAAAATAATCACCCCTGCCATGTTTCAAACTCAGGCTCCTGTTAACGACAGCCTAATGCACTAACACACTACACCACACAGATCTTAATTAAAACAGATGTTTCCAGCAAAACATACTGATTGCTACTGATGGACTGAAATTAAACCTAATGCACAAATTTGGAGCGTACCTGGGACTCTGATGCAAAAATACACCAGTAGACAGCCAGATAAATAATAATGTCAGTACGTGAGGCCTGGGATAGCATGTAAATGTTCCCTTTTAACTGCAGCATCTGTAAACACACTTGCTAAGGTATTAATGGCACAGTACATATATTCAACTGGGACCCTGGTGCAGAACAACTGCATTTGAAACCCATGCACATACTGATGGATGCAGACAATGTGTGTCACAGCTTGTATGTCTGCACATATATCTGGCAAATACACCTGCATGAGCACTGACTTAGTAGCTCAGTATGTTAAATGCCTTGCATACAGTACATTTTGCCACACACAGTCCTGAGTTCAAATCCAGTGTGTTGCACTTCAGTTACATTGTTTTGTGGACAGCAAGTAATGACTGAGTCATGCAGTTTTAATCCCCTTTGGTTACTGCTACTGAAGTATCAGCTACCCAGTTTTGCAAGTCAAAGGCCTGCAGCTTGGGACACGCTGCGCATATTTGTATAGCCTAACTATATATGTCGCCTACTACTCTCCTATTGGCACTGTTGCATAACAGATGTACCTTCAGCACATGCCTTGAGTCAAAGGCCTGCAGGTAGGGACATGCTGCACATATTTGTATAGCCTAATTATATGTCGCCAACTACTCTCCTATTGGCAGTGTTGCATAATAGATGTACCTTAAGCACATGCCTCGATTGGACTGTAAAGGGTACACTTACCCTGGTTCTGCTATAATGATAGGGCTGACAATGCTACCACAGTTACATGTACAGTTTGCTGGCCTCCCAAGTGTTCACACTCCTCCCTACATGTCCTAGGCTGTAGCAGCAGCTGCGACCTGCAGCATACACAGCTGTATGTTAAGATAGCTGCTACAGAATGACCATACATCCCAACCCCCTATAACAAGGGGTCCAGACACAACCATACACATAGGGAGGGCAAAGACCCAAAGACAGGGACATGTTTCACAGTCTGCCCCTACAAAGATAGTCAGTTAATAGAATAGCAGCTACTGCATTAGCATGCATATTCTGATGGGCATGCAGTGTGACACTCACATGTTTCTCTCCCCTTACTGACTTCAGTTCACAATGTTGGCCAGTTAACTGCCAGATGACCACACTGTCATGGGACACTGTCCAAACATATAAGGCATAACTGTGGACATACTTCATACAGCTCTACAATGGACAGTATTTGTATTTACTCTCTGGGATGCTGTAGTCTCCACACCTGAGTGATGTCCATCTCAAAAACTAAGAAAGGGGCCAAGGTCTACATGAAGACCTTACATATTGCACTGTGTTGTCATGTCGTTGGCTAATGATAGTGCAGTTCAGCTGTTCTGGATGCAATTAGCAAATCTGAGCCACAGATTGGTGCAGAGGAAATTACCTGTTAATGAGCATTACCTACAAAAGGCAAGCAACTGCTTATGGGGAACAGGTCTGCATGTGATTTTACTCACACAGACAGCATATGTGCAAAGCATTTGCAGATGAAGGCTTCAAAACAGGAATACATCACTCTACCAGGTACAGGTATGTACTAGATTTCCTCATAAAACAGGATGCAGATGGGAGGATGGAGGTATGGGAAAAGGGATTAAAACAGTAGGCTTGTATTAGATCTATGATATTGACATGTCAGTGATACTCTGCTGTCTAACACCTACAGGCATGCCTTTCAACTGTCCTTGCTTTGAATCACATCTCTGCTCTGTCCCTGTCAAACCATCCTACAACGGTCAACTGTTGTAGTACAGATAGTGGATTACACATAAGACATAATGACACTAAGTAAGGGTGTACACTCCTGTAACATCAAACTATGTACTGTAATTCACTTCCTCTCAGTCTGTCAATGTCACATATAAATATTACTAACATTGTAAAAGTGTCGCTGAATGTCTCTGATGTAGTCTGACTACATCCCTGTTTTGTGGACATTCGGCCCAGTCTGGTTAAGAGGTGTGTCTAACATACCTCTCAAACTCCTACAGTAAGAAAGCAGGACAAAGTCACAATTGATGGGGGGACAAAGGCCCAAACTTAGTGACAGAGTATACATACTGGACATGCAAAGTAAGAATGTGAATAGACTAACAGATATTACTGTGGGATAAGTGTTTTCTGTGGGATCTGACATGTGACAGTTAGATTCTGTTTAATTTACTGAGAGCAACCATCAATGATTGGATAACCCTTTGTCAGACATCCACAAGTTTGTGCAAAAAGGACCACATCTATGAGACGAACATGTTGACATTCTGAAAACATCTGTATAGTTGAGAGGTATGATGCCTACAGGGAACATATACCACAGCAGGTTTGCTTGCTTTCTGTCATTGTGGCACACTGGTGTTGCTAGACTGTCCCCATATAGTTGTTGTAATAGCACACTGCTATTTGTCTGACAGTGAGGATTTGCCCGTAGGGGACACACCACAGTAGACTGCAGTGATGGGTGTAGAGAATTTACAACAGAATCTGTTATGGCACACAGGGACACTACCCAGTATTTCTATTATCTTGTTGATAGCCACACGTGTGTTATGTGTGTTGCCAGACTGTGGGGTATGATGTGTGAGGAAGCAGTGGATAGTGCAGGACATTATGGGTGTGTAGGGTCTGTACATAGTGGATATCCGTGTATCTGGTCTGGTAATGTATTCCCCTCTTGTTGTCTTGCAGGAATGATGTACCAACAGAGACATCCACCATTTTCATCTGCAGAGAATGATGCTATACCAGATGTCCTCAGACACCACCATCACATCCTGCTTTCCAGGGGTCACCACAATCATGAACAGCAGGCTGCATTGTGGAGCAAATTTGTCAGGGCTGGTAATCAGATTGGCCAACAGGACAGGACCTACGAGAAGGTCTGATACCAGGCCACAGATATGGTCAATGTTGCACGTCAAAGGGCAGCTGCTGTTTCCAGGGATTGTGCTGTGACTGGTGGAAGGCCTGTGACACAACCACTATCAGCCACAGAGGAATTCCTGGTAAACCTAGGATCAACCAACAGCTCCCAGGCATCCATCACACCATACATCCTGGAGGTGAATGCCACAATGTCCACATCAGAGGAGCATCCAGATAAGCTTACTGTGTTCACCAGTATAATACTGTAGCAGTCATTATGGCAGGCTCTACAGACCAGTACATGAGTGTCAGGTCTACCTGCATTGTGGGGGCGGGGGTTGGCTTTTACCCATAGTTGTGCACACATACTCAGAATGTCAGCAATATAGCCAGTATCACATTAGCTACTGTACGTGTGGATATACGTACATATTATCTTGTAACACTGCAACATTTGGTGTTGCTGACAATACTTCTCCCTCACCTTTTCTTGGGTCCATCTGTGGCCCTGTACCTGGTAAGTGTGATAGTGTTGTTTACAGATCATAAATACCCTATGAAAGTTAAGGGCTGCCATTTTGCATTATGCACAACTGTTGTGCTTAGCCAGAGTAGAATAGTTGTATGTTCCATTTCAGAGCAGTTAACTACAGTGCATAGCCTAGGGAATGACAGGTGTGTTTTTGTACAAACATCAACATGTTTGCACTTATAGTGAGGAGCAACTACATGAGGCAATTACTCTAAGATGCCCATTCAAACACAATAGGGAGAAGGTTTATACATGAGACAGTGATACTACAACTGACATATCATTCTCAAAATAGGTGTACTGGGTTTTATGTGTAGTTCTATCACATACATTGTCATATTGCATTCCTCACAGGTCTATTGTACATTAACTGGATGTAGGTGATGTGCATGTTATACAGGGCCTGGGTTGCCTGTGTATGTTGTTGTGAGTTTATGTGTTGTGTATGGGATCAGAGATGTGAAGATGTGGGACATGTAATGCAGCTGTGGATCCTCATCTGTATGAGTCTGTGTAGATTACCATACATAGTAGTGCAAGTGGTAAAGTACTGCTTTTGTCTTGCTTCTCACAGGTGAACAGGGGGGTTGGAGTCTGTCCCCCTCACAACCTGATGTCAGTGTCTCATCGGACATTGATGATGATGGTGACCATAGTGAGGCACAGGTGGGGTTGTCAGGGGCTGAATCTGTCCCAGGGGTTGACATCCCTCTTCTGCCCCCATTGTCCCAACACACAGTCAGTATGCCCACACATACCCAGTCACCAGAGGCCACAGATCTTAGACAGTCAGAGGGTGGTGACATTGTACAGGACAGTGTGACAACTATGGCATCAGTGGGTGTAGACAATGGCCACAGCCAGAGAGCTGGCAAGGTCTTACACAGGCAGATTGACAGGGGTGCTCAAAGGAGGACTGCTGCCCATCCACCTCCTGGTGCAGGTGTCACATACATCACACGTCACTTGCCACATGTTTCGGGCTGTCATGGAGGCACAGGCACATTCAGAATGCAACACCAGATGGATTATTAGGGTTATGGATGCAGCACAGTCTGACATACGTGACTGCCTCCACCCCATGGGTGATGCCCTGGAATGTTTCACTGATGTAGTGGACATACGGTAGGCTGAGACAGTGTATGTCTTTGACTACACTTTGTCTGTGCTGGAACATCTGGTTGGATCTGGGTGTTCGACATGTGGACATAAATCAGCAACACCATCTGCTGAGAGTCCGTGTGGCCATGCACACTCACGCTCCCATATGGCAGTACCTCCAGCGCTAAGGAGGGAAGAGTGCTGTCCACACCATGACATGGCAGGACATGTGCACATGGTCCTGGGTGGTCCCGTGGGGAACACAGGCCCAGCAGACAGCAATCGCTATCAGTTACAGGCACCACATCTGACCGTGGGCATGGTGGTGCCCATGCTACTCCTGGTGAAGCCAGTTCTCATGTTTGTGGCCAGAGACGGTGAACAGTCCATTCTACCATGTACAGTCCACAGCTGTCTACCATACACACATGTAGGGCTAGCACTGGGCTTTACTGTGTACATGCATACATTCCAATGCCACTGTCACATGCAGGTCACCAACAGACACACATGGCACCGCTCCATGGCCCATCAAACCAGCACCCCTTCCAGACTCACACACATTCTGTCAAATGCCTGGCACAGCCTAGGCTTCTGGCATCCCCACACCACAACCTGTGCATGTGATGATATCTATGCCACATCCCTGTCATCCATGCCATCCATGCAGGGACCTGCAAATGTATCTGATGCATAGGGTGACTATATAACTTTACATGTGTTTGTGTAGTGCAGTAGGGTCTATATTATTACAATGAAAATGCATATGTTCGACTGCGAAAAGGTTGACACATAATGCACGAAAATGCAAAAGAGCGAACAGCCACATAAGCAAATTTTTCCCTAGGGAAAAAACTTACGTGGCCGTTTGCTAAAAACAAATAATTTAACATCATAAATAGGTGGGGGCTTTGCCCCCACACCTCCCTAACTAAATATACCAACTCTGAGATCGCACTATACGGAAGGAAAGGGCAACTTCAGGAAGTGGCCAACCATCTCCTTGCCCTATGACAAATTCATCGAATCACTTAAATGCGATTCGATGAATTTGTGTCACTCAAAATGCATTTGTGTAATTCGCCATTCATTCTGCTAATATAGATTATGCCATGGCAGTTGTTCTGGGCTATGACTCTACTATCCTTTATTTTCCTACCTCTTCTCTAGTATTTTCCTTCTTATCATTTGAATATAATTAAGTCCCATTATGCTATGTACCAATCTTATTTTTCCTAATGTATTGTGATACATTATTGTACTGTTGATCTAACTAACTTGTGATATTAAATGTTTTGTGTACTTGGAGCTTTTCTCCTCAGGCCTCCACTGAAAAAGGACATGTATCCAGTTGGACTAGCCCGGTCAACAAATGTAAAATAAATAAATAAATAAATAAATGACAGATACTGTATGCTGGCATGTGTCTTGAGTACACATCAAACATTGTGCATCTTTGTTGCCTGGTGGTACACTGGTGGCAGTGTTACAGACTGACAGGTGTGTCATGGACCTGTGTATGTTTGTGTCCCAGGAGTCTGAGCGGGTCAACAATGGACACATAGTGGCAATATATTGGCACAGGATGGCAAGCCATGACAGTATACGTGCATGGCTCCCTAGGTGCATATGTGTAAAACAGTATGTCAGGGACAATGGGGACAGTCATCGTCATCATGCTTTCATGCTCTGTGACAAGATCTGCTACCCTTGATACTTGTCACCTGGGTGTTCTGCACATACAAATCTAGATGGTGGCAGACATCAATTATGATTATATAGATGAGGGCAATTTAGGGCCAGCGGCTAGTCACAGGGCCATAAAATGCATAAATAATTCAGAGATAGGTGGGATGGCCATGTCTGTAGTGCTGCAAGAAGATATATTTACACAAACACACACACACACACACACACACACACACACACACACACACACACACACACACAAATACAAGTTGCTTGCTGTGAGATTAGAATCCCTACCTATCTAGTTATACACACCATATCTTGCAGTACTTCTCGCATGCACCAGGGAGTTTTTCTGATATCAGAGTTTCAGCCAGCACTCTTAAGGTGGGTGATGTCAGCAGGCCTTGTAAAGGGGCCAATGCTGAGGCCAGCGGCTAGTCACAGGGCTTTAAAATGCATAACTATTACACAGAGATAAGCCAGATGGGCATGTCTGTAGTGCCATATGGGAATATATTTACTTACATACACACACACACACACACACACACACACACACACACACATATACATGCACACATGGATGATGTGAGAATAGAACCCTTAACTATCTACTGTTACACACTACCACTTGCAGTCCTTATCATATGCACCATGCTGTTTATCTGATATTATATTGTCAGCCAGCACTCTTAAGGTGGATGACATCAGCAGGCCTTGTAAAGGAGGTCAATGTTGAAGCCAGCAACTAATCACTGGGCATAAAATGCATAACCATTGCACAGAGATGACCCATACAGGCTTGTCTGACGTGCTGCATGGGGATGTATTTACACACACAGACACAAGTTTGTTAATGTGAGATTAGAACCCCTACCTATCTACTGTTACACACAACATCTTGCAGCACTTATCACATGCATCACTCTGTTTATCTGATATTACACTGTCAGACAGCACTCTTAAGGTGGATGACATCAGCAAGCCTTGTAAAGGAGGCCGATGTTGGAGATAGCCCATAAGGCCTTGTCTGAAGTGCTGCATGGGGATATATTTACACACAAAGACACACACATACATACACACACACACACACACACACATTGGATGATGGGAGATTAGAACTCCTACTTATCTAGTATTATACACTACAACTCACAGTACTTATTACAGGCACCACAAGTTATGTCTGTTGTATATGTTGATGCAGGCACAGTACTTGTGGAGTACGCAAAGTGGCCTTGTGTTAGACAGCACGTGTGGCTGCAGAGCGATACTGCTTGGTACTGTTATTGTATCTAGTGTCCTGGGGTGGGATACCTGGTAATATCCCTGCTATGTGTGTATACTTATCAGTCTGGCCATATGTGGCTGTTTGCAGTTTGATAGGCAGACATGTGGCCAGGGACAATATGGCCTGTCCAAGGCATGTGTTGCACCCATTGTACATTACACCACCTGCGTACCTGTGTCTGTCTACAGGGTGACACTGCACAGGCAAAGGGGTTTGTGGGTGAGTGGTTTATGCAATGTTGCGGCCTTGGTCTAGTTCCTTCAGACAACTGTTGTGATGTGTAAGTGCAGATAACCCCAGCATTCTGGGATATGTGGGGACATTTGTACATCCCCGCCCATATCTATATAAATGTGTATAACAGGGATGTTTCCTTACATGTTGTTGTGTGTGTACATTATGTAACTGTGTTATGTTGATATATGTGGGGAGTCTATATATCATTGTACTTTATATAGCTATATATACCCATTGTTATCACATACACACACACACACACACACACACATATATATATATATATATATATATATATATATATATATATATATGTGTGTGTGTGTGTGTGTGTGTGCCATATACTGATAGCGACACTAATCAAGCATGAGGGGGGATAGGGAGAGACAAATATATATATGTAGACATATTTCCACATAGCAGGTCTTTGGGCAGGTAGAGCTAACAGACTTGTGCTCACGTTAGCTAAGTATAGGAGCATGCCTAGTGTGATTGACAGCACTTACAAGGTGACTCCAGGCCAGAGCTACCTGTAGTCCAGTCTGGGATTATGTATGCAGGCCATTGGCTGCTGGACCTGTTAACACAGTACTGCAGTTCCCTGATATTGTCCAAGACATTCCCCGGTTGTTTGCTGAGCTTAATATGTGACTCATACCTCACAACTGTACAGACCTTCACAGACTGTCCAGACATTTGCCTCATATTTGTAGTCTGTTTCACATAACATTGTGGTTTTCTGGCACATTAGTGGCAAATCAGTGAGGATTGAAGTCAATACATAATGACAGACATTTGAGTTTCAGACTCCATGCACATTGGGAGATCCATGCTAATGCAAGCCCTGTTATTCTATCAACATTCTACATTTGTAGGAGCACATATTTACAACCTATCACTATTTGTGGGCCTTAGTCCCACTTTTATTCATGGCTTTGGCCAGATTTCCTGCTCTAAGAGGTTGAGAGTTATGATGTGACTGGGGTACATGATGTAACACCATACACAGGATGACAGTCTGCATACCTCTCCCTGTACATGTTTTGGCAGGCTGTCCAGCATTTCACCCCATATATCTGCTGTGTTCCTTATACATTTGTGGTTTTTCAGTACTATATTGTCAACATTGGTCACTGACTTGTTGTAACTACTGACACATTTAAGTGATGGCCTTTATATGCTGCAGCTAATCTGACCTGTTGCAGCCTGCTGTTATACTAGCTAATTGTTAGGTTACTCAGAGCATGTATAATGTCTGTCTGTAGGTATGGCCCTTTGTACTCCCATTCAGTCTGGCTCTGTCCAGCTTTCTTGCAGTAACAGATTAACAGTTTATGACAGTTTGTGGAAATACCACCATATGAGTACCTGACATGCAAAAGATGTTGGATGCTGCCAGGTTCAGGTACATGTTGTGTGGTCTGGCTGGCATCATTTTTACTAATATGTATGCGAGTCAGAGTAAGGAGTTAGTCCCTAGGGCCCTAGGTTGTCAGTGCATGTGCAATGTGTTGTCTCTTGGCCAAGGCCAGAGCATATTGGGCATGTCTACATCTGCCTACAGGGACAGCTTCACGGTGCTCCTCCTCCGAGTCCCCCTGTGGGTGTGGCTGAGGTGTCTAGGCACTGGTTGGGGGTTGTGTATCCCTTCCCTTTGCTGATCCTGCTGCAGCTGTTTCCGGAGGATCATATTGTGTAGCATGGCACATACTGTGAACATCTGTGCACATGTGGCTGGAGAGTACTGCAGGGCTCCACCAGATATATCGAGGCATCGGAACTGTGACTTCAGCAGCCCAAACATACACTCTATAATCTTCCTAGTTTGTGAATGTGCCTCATTATAGTATTCTTCAATGGGTGTGTGTGCATTTCTGATGGGTGTCATCATCCACAGTTCCAGGGCATAGCCAGCATCCCCAAGTAAATGGCCATGTGGGATGTCCCCCCTAGCAAACATCTGGTACAGCTGTGATGCATGCCAGATATGGGAGTCATGATAACTGCCAGGGCTGCCAGCACATATATTCATGATAATGCCCTGGGCATTGCACATGACCTGGCAGTTGATGAAGTAGTACCCCTTGTGGTTGACGTAGATTCTGCCCTCATCACCAGGTGGTGCCTTGATGTGTACATGAGTGCAATGTCTGGCACCCAGTACCTCAGGGTAGTGTTCTACATGCTGGAACCTGTGTTCTGAGAAACTGCCTTACATATTATCTGCAATTATACAGAGCTGAGTATATATATTTTTTTGGTTATAGAGTTTAATTGTTGCTTAGATCTGTGTTGAAACTGTTGTCTCACTGTTCTGAGAGACTGATCGGCAAATATACAGAGCTGAGAATATTTTTTTGGTTTTAAAGTTTGTACTGTTAGTTTTTGCTTAGATCTCTATTGAAACTGTTTTGTCCCACCCACCCTCCCTATTTTTGGTTTGTAGTTTAAATTTGGTGGCTTTTGCAGTTGCCCGCCCCACTGTAAATTTGATCTGGGACACTCCCCCGTCTCATCTCTTTACCACATTCTACCTAATAAACTCTTTCTACACTTGCTTTTAGTCCTTTTTAATTTAATTGCATTTTTTAAACTTTGTTTGGTCTAATATTGCTGCATACTCAAGTGTGCTAGCTTGCACTGCATGTGAATTGTTTTTTACTACTGTTTTTGCTACTTTTCTGTAAAAAAAAAACTATAAGCCTGTTTCCTACCTTTCCTGTAACTAGTGTTCCAGATACAGTTTTGCTGTATCCAAGACTGTATGTAAGCTTCTGAGTCCCCCAAGCTTTTCTGTGTTGGAGGGAAACCTTCTAGCTTATCAGTGGGAGTGGTAAGCACTAGGTAACCTGTCTACCACATAAGTAGTGGTTCTGGCCCAGAATTTGTAGTTATTGGCCGTTTGGGCAATCTCTTCCATTTCTCTCAACTTTCTGATTTGAAAGCCTGTATTTGCACTTGTTTCTGTCCTGTAACTCATCTAGTGCAGATACAGATTCTTAGTTTTAGCACTTAAATTTGCTTGTTCATGCTCAGCACTTGTTCAGAACTTGTAAGCACTAAATAATCTACTAATTACTATAGCACTCTATCTTCCTCATTACCTAGAGGAAAACAGTTTTTGTACTTACTTTTCTCCCTTGCTTAGAGAAAAACAGCTCTTGTACTCACTTTCCTCACTTATCTAGAGGAAAAACCCTGCAACTCTGTTTTTGCGCGGTCTTGCACACAGAGCAGCATCGGGCAGCGCCGGTTAGTTGGGGTATACTATTCCCGGCCCCACAAAGTCTGGGCTGTAAATTTTCCCTTAGAACTAGGCAAGCCTCAACTCAAGTGCTTCAGATCAGCTGCTCTTCTTGCAGCACTTGCAAAACAGAAATCAGCACTTGTCCTAATCTCCTAGACAGCACTATTATTCTCCAAATTTCCTAGACAGCACTATTATAATATAGCATAAGACCCTCGATCGTCCGCAGGACTTAAGTTCAATTTACTCTTCACAGCATGTCCAGAGGTCAGCTTCAGGTGTACTCTCCAGTTCATCTGGTGGAATTGGGCATCCTGAGGCAATGTCACAACTGCCTCATGTATACAAACAACCCTTTCCTCTTACCTCTAGACACAAACGCTTGTGAGAGATGCAAATACACAGCCAGACTGGAGGCTAAGCGCTCTCAACCCATGACTGTAACAGACAGTCAAGAGGATAAGGGACACACTTGCATCACACCACCTGTCACACATGAATCTACAAAACAAGCACCGGCAAAACATACGCATAAATACACAAAAACATATTCGGAGGCACTAGGTACCAATCTGAAAAAGAAGCAGTGTCCTCCAAAGCAGACAAGCGAGCAACCTGCACCCCCAAACACAAGCCAGAAAACACATAATTCACCTCAGCAGTGTGCCTCACAACAGCCCTTAAGGCAAAACACCATACCTAACACGCTAGTAATAGGAGACTCTATAGTAAGGCACACGGATGTTCCACTCACCAGGCTGAACAAGAAGGTTACTGTCAGCTGCCTGTCGGGTGCTCGGATCCGCCACATAACACAAGCAATTAGGTCACTCCAGAACAAGTACAAGTATGACGCTGTCATTGTACATGTTGGTGTGAATGATCTAAGACGTACCTCCCTGGACTACATGAAAAGAGACATTGAGGAACTCTCTGATCATGTAGCCCAAGCTGGTATGACCCTGACCTTGAGTAGCATACTACCTTCACCTAGAATGATACCACAACACAAAGACAAAATGATCAATTTCAACAATTGGCTAAGCTTCTGGTGTCATTCTAAGGGGATCCAGTGTCTGTCTGCCTGGGATGACATGATAGACAAGCCTCGCTGTTTTGCCAGAGATGGATTGCACCTGTCACACCTAGGTTTTCAAATACTGGCCAAGGCTCTTGCTGTCCCCACAGTGCCTTTTTTAGGCAAGGCTCAAAGGACAAACCAACCACCGTAACCAGCACAGGTAACCAAAAACTAAGGGTAATGCTACTCAACGCCAGAAGTCTCAACCTCAAAATTCACACACTCGAGGTTCTCCTCAGCATGGAGAAAATCAATGTTTGTGCAGTGACGGAAACCTGGTTCAAGGCTCAGGAGAGCACCCCAGCACTGCCAGGTTACAATTCATATCATACCTTCCGGCCTCAGTTACCGGATCGCAGTACAAAGGGCGGAGGTGTATCCATATTCATCAAGGATACCCATATCTCCAGGTTAATAGCGCAGCATGATGCCCCAGAGATCATCCATGCTCAACTATCAGCAGGCAAAACCACATTGCAAGTCGTAGCTGGTTATAGATCGCCCACCATGTCCCAAGATGCTCACTCTGCATTCCTTGAGACATTGGAAAATATAAAGGTCCTACCCAACACCATAATCTTGGGTGATTTCAACTACCCTGGTATAGACTGGGTGAACTACCAATGTTCCACCTCCTATGCTCAGCGATTCATAGAATTTATATATTCAAATGCCCTTGAACAACTAGTATGTTCCCCCACTAGAGGGGACAACATATTGGATTTAATCATCACAAATATGGGCGCACACTGTACTACACCCGTTATCACTCCCTCCTTGGTCAGATCTGACCACAAACTGATAACCCTGGACATCCTCACCTCTCCAACTCCCCCAGTCAAAAAACCATAGTCAAAAACCTTTCCAAAGCAAACTTCAAACTACTTGCATCCAAAGTGGAAAGCTTCACTATTCCCTTGCAGAAGGATAATGATATCCAGGATGCGGAATCCTACACCAAGGCACTCTATATGCATCTTCAGGATTGCATGGACCATGCTATCCCAAATAAAACCAAGACTCCTTCCTCAAGCAAGAAGAAACCAGTCTGGTGGACCCCGGCCATAAGCAAACTTTACAATAAAAGGAGGAGACTTATACAAAAAAAGGCCAAATCTCAAGTAGAAAAATTATCCCTGATCAGCATTAGTAAGAAATTGAGGGCCCTCATCAAGTCAACTAAAGCTAATTTTGAAAAGAAAGTTGCCAAGGATGCCAAGGATAACCATAAGGCCTTCTATGGCTATGTCACAAACCTAAATGGCAACGCTCAGGTCTGTTCTGAGCTAGTACAAAATGGAACAAAATACACTGACCCTTCTGACATTGCCAACATCTTGGCTGACAGGTTCAGTGCAAATCCCCCCCCCCCCCCCCACAACCTACAGGGCCTATTACCATTCCAGGGGATTGTGTAAGTCCAATTATTACTGATACGTTGGTTAACAAGGCTCTATCTAAAGCTAAAAACACTGCCTCCATGGGACCAGATGTTGTCCCAGGCTGTGTCATACGCGAGCTCCAAAAGGAATTAACCCCGCATCTTAATACCCTGTTCAGTCTCAGCCTTTTCACAGGATATGTGCCCAGAGAATGACGCACGGCAACGGTGGTCCTGCTACACAAGGGTGGGGCCACAAATGACCCTGGGAACTACCGACCAATAAGCCTGACCAGTCTGATCTGTAAGGCTATGAAGCGAATCATTATGGAACTCATAAATGGAGAGATTGGGAACCTCCAGTTGCTGGACCCCACACAGTTCGGCTTAGTCAAGGGCAGATCATGCCTCCTGAACCTGGTGGATTTCTTTGAGACAGTTACTCAGGCTATAGATAAGGGAAAGGAGGTACACACGGCTTACCTTGACCTTGCTAAAGCATTTGACACCATTCCCCATTCGGGTATTATTGATAAGCTCACCAGCCTGGGCATAAACCCTTACGTCACAAGATGGATCACAAACTGGCTCTCAGACAGATCCCATAAAATAAGAGTAGTGAGATCTATGTCCGAATCTGGACCAGTAATGAGTGGTGTGCCTCAGGGCTCTGTCCTGGGGCTCCTCCTGTTTGGCATATACTTCTCAGAAGTACAGGCAAGCACGGAAGGGCTGTGGCTGACTAAGTTTGCGGACGACTGCAAACTGGGTGCTATAATAGAGTCTCCAGCTGACATGGAGAACCTCCAGAAGGGCCTAAATGAGACTGATGCATGGTGTCAAAGTCATGGTCTCAAGCTAAATGCAAAAAAATGCATAGTAATCCCCTTTGGAAAAAACAGAGTACCAGCAAACTGCAACATAGGAGGTAATCCCCTGAAATCTGAAGAAGAAATAAGGGATCTAGGGACCCAAGTAGATAGCCAGTTTTCCTTTGATAACCATGTTGCCAAAGTGGTTAGAAAATCCTTCTATGTGACCCATCTGATCATGAAAGGGTTCGCATCAAGATCTAAGGATGTAATGGTGCCCCTCTACTTTTCCCTCATCAGACCCATTATTGAGTACAATGCACCAACTGGAATGTACCTGGCTAGACATCTCCAGCAGCTGGAGAGACCACAGAGGTACCTAACCAAGAGAATTGCTGGCCTCAAACGGTTGCCCTATGCAGCATGATTGAAAAAGCTAAGACTGTTCTCTGTTGCATACCACTTTCTCAGAGGCGATCTCTGTCTAACGTACAGAGCCATGTCCAACCCAGAATTGTTGAACATGCTCCATCTTAGCAAAACCAAATCTACTCGAGCTACACGCTCTAGGGATACAAACCTCAACACAACAATGAATAGAACATGCTGGAGGGATAGATTCCCTTCGCAGAGACTTCTCTTACTATGGAACAGGGTCCCGATCTACATAAGACAGAGCCCCTCACTATCACTCTTCAAGAGGAACCTTGATGAGTGGATGGGTAACAGAAAGTTCACACCAGGGATCACACCAACTGCACTACTAGATAGGGGCCAAGGGTACTAGCTGCTAGTACAAGGGTCTAGGGAACTACTAAAGGGGCAGTGAATACCGCACAACATGGCTGGGCTAATATATGCCTTCGGGCTGATAGCTCAGTACCAACCTATGAACCTATAAGAATTCTGCTGGCCCTCTCCTCAGGAGTGTGGGGAAAATAAATATGCTCACTGGCATGTGGTAACATGGCATCCAGGAACTGATGGAGTACCTTGGAAGCATATGCTTGTGAGACCCCCATCATGTCTCCAGTCGGTCTTTGGAAAGTACCTGTAGCTAGTATCCTATGGGCTACACATACCTTTGTTTCCACTGAGATAGGTTCCCTTCTGTTGGCTCTGGGTCTGAGTTGAGTTCGGCAGAGCTCAGTCAGTTGTTGAGTATGTCCCTCTCCATCCTGTAGCACTCTACAATCTCCAGCTCATGTAGCTCCTGGTTGGTTACCCTGGGCCTGAACACTCTTCTCCTTCTCAGTCTAGACCTATGGTCAGCATCATCAGCAGCTGCATTGACCTCAGCATCTAGCACATACATATGTAGCAGACCTGCAGCAGTCCCTAGCATTCCCTCAGTTAAAATTCCCACATCTGTACTCCAATGGTGCAGAGTATGGGGGAAAATCAGACAGTCGGGTATAAGCCTTTGTGGTCGGCTACCTATGATGCATTTCACCTGCAAAGTACATCATTAAGGGGTTTAATGGCCCTAGTTTAAGTGAAATGGAGCTCATCAGTAATTAATATCGCATTGGCTTTCTCAGCCACCTTTTTTTTTTTTTTTTTGTGACAGACAAAGCTTAGCAGTCAATAGCCACAACACCATGGGAGGTCACACTCAGCACAGTGGCATGCTGCACAAGCACGCGCAAACATGCTAAAACATGTACCTCAGAGGTAAACACAGCTTAGCAGTCAATGTACATGCCCCCTGCTCAGTTCAGCAGTGCTGCACGCAAACAGGCACTACTGAGCTCCAATGAGCTTAAAAGTTTGCATACACACCTCCTTTTGATGTCAGCTACCTCTTCTGTGGACACCAACATGGTTCTGTGCTGACACGGATGGGATCTGCGGACACAGATACCCATTTGTGCTAGTCAGTAACCCCAGATCATTTGCATACAGATCCGTGCACAGTACCTGGAAACTACACGGTGTCAGGCCCTGCCTCTTTAGCAACCACAGCAGTCTAACATTGCACATACTCCACACAGGGTCCTATAATGCAATACTGTTACATACTCACAAATTTTGTTTTTTACAATATTTTTATATATTTTTTCCATAACGGCATGTTTGCACACTGAGGTGTGCTGCACAAACATACCCAGGGTATTAAAAAAACAAACAATTATTTTACATTATTTTCCATATGATTTTGGACACACTGTGATTAGTTTTGCTCATATTTGTGACCCCTATGCTATTTCTGCCATTATCAGTGCACTTTTACAGCCCCTGGTGTCATTTTTGCATCCTGTACATGGAATTTTTCCGTGTACATTACAGACACCGACACGTGGTCTGCACAACTGCCTATCTGCTTACTGGATCACTGTACCAGCCTCATTTGCATGCATTTCACCTGCTTGTGAGGTGATTTGCATGCCACAGACACTTCTGTGTTTGCACACTTGTGCACGCCCCTTAGTTCCATTTACTGGATCACACATCTGCTTACTTCCATCTAAGCACTGTGCCACTATGCCTACATGGCAAATAAGTCCATGTAGGCTTTATTAAATTCCCCCTACTGTTTATGTTAGGGCTGCACCATAGGAATTTATTTTTGAATTTTGCTTTGCATTTATTTCTGAAGGGGCAGGTGCACCTATGCAACAACATACATGCATGTGGAACTTGGCAGTAAAGGAATCCTCATAAGCAGTGGAATTGTCAAGCTGGAAGGGGTCTTTGGATTTAGTCAAGTCATCACTCAGTTTTATAGATTAGCCTTTGCATAATCTTTGAATATTGAGATATTGGAGGATGTGTCTGGCATCAGTCTTAAAGTGAATGTGACTGGCTTGTGGTCTGATTTGACCAGGGAGGAGGTTATAATAGGTGGGAATCATAGCTGTCTCATACTGATCAGGACCAAATCTATTTTTTTATCTCCCCTAGTTGGGGTGTCATGTAACTGATCCAGGGAGTTTGCATTTATGAAGTCAAGAAATCTCTGGGCATACATGTTTGAGTATGTCTAAGTCTCCCAGTTGATGGTGGGAGAGTTGAAGTCTCCAAGGAGAAATGAGTTTGGCTTAATGCATTAGAACTCCATGCTGGTTAGGTAAGAGGTATAGGCTAAGGCTGACATAGAGGAAATCCTATAGTTAGCTAAGATATGATAAGGGGTTCTGTTAATAGTAAGTTTGACATGGAGGAGGTCCAGGTCACCCTCTTGTCTAAAGAGTCTGGATGTGATTTTATTTTTAATAATATGGAAACACCACCTCTTTTAGTGACTTCATTTAATGCAGTAGACCTGAATGTGTAGTAGGTCTTGAAATATTGAACTGATGGAGTGCTCTCATTGGCCATGGACCAGGTCTATGTGTTACTGCATATATCAATGTTTTCCAAGGTAAAGAGTGCTTGTAGACAGATTAATTTTTTGATAAGGCTTTTAGCATTGAGCAGCACTGTCTTTATGCTATCTGGATTCTTTTTTGTTATGTTAGAAGCTTTAGAAATTTGTCATTGCCTTAAAAAGGCATTATGGGGTGGACAAAGATTTGCTCAAGATATGAAAGACTTGGGGAGATAGGTGCAGGCCATCACTGGCAAAGCAGTTAGAACTGCCTACTATCCCCTCCTAGGCTGATATATATGTATATATTGCACTCCCTTAGAATGACACCAAAAGCTAAGCAAGTTGTTGAAGTCTATTACCATTTGTTTGTATTGCAGCCTCATTTCTGGTGATGGTAGAGTACTGCTCAAGGCTAGGTTCATATCTGCCTCAGACATATATTCTGAGAGCTCCATTATGTCTCTCTCTCTCTTTATATAGTCCGGGGAGGGATGTCTCATATCATTCACATCCAGGTATACTATGGCTGTGTCATATGTGTACTTTATGGTACAAGGACTTGAGTGCTTGCATGACATAGTGAATCCAGGCACCTGATAGGCAAATGACCATGACATTCTCCTTGCACAGCTTGGTGAATTATGCATTGGTGTGTCTCACTATGGAGTCACCTATGACTAGGATATTGGAATGTGTGGAAGTCCGGCTTATGAGCCTTTGAACTGAGTCAGTGAGACTCTTAGATGTATGTTTTATGGTTGGTGTTACCTGTGCTGTGTGTGTTGGTGAGGTTGCTGAGGATATTTGTTTGTTAGGTTACATTTAGGAGGCCTTTGTAGTTTAGTCAGGTTACTTTTAAGAGTCCCTGCATATATAGGTCTATGTGGTTGGTCTGATCTGTTTGTTGTGTTGTACTGGCAACCTACCTGTTATATGTAGTGTCTTTATGAGGAAATTGTACCTCCAATAGCATTAAATAATTGCATCTCTCACACACTGTATCAGTTTAAGTAGTAGGTGATTGTCAGAAAACTAGACAATTGCTACATTGTGTCAGGATGACCATTTCAAGCAAGCTAGCTACAGAGAAGGTTAGAAATAACAAATGCATGTTTCAGGGTGCTTACTAATGTAGGCTGAAGGAGAAGTAGTGCCTGTGAGATTTGTAGTTGATTACTCTAGGTGCAATCTGTCTGCTAATGACTGTAGTGCTGGTGTCAACATAGCTGCATACAGCCAGGAATCAGTGATGCTTTGTTTTGTCTCTTACTAAAAGCAAATGAATGGCATTAATCCCAACCTGCTTCCTGAGAAGTAGTATTAAGTACAGATGTTGCTAGGCTAATCTATTCTTGGTAGATAGCCTAGATAGAACCTACAGGAGCTGGACTAAAACTTATAGCAGCTGGACACAACAGAAAATCAAGCTGCACAACGGCCCTGAAGAGGTTGTCACCAAAACTGCAACCAGACCAATCAGAGACCAGCAAAAACAACATCCCTCTGCTCCCTCTCTCACCAGGAGCAAGGCAGCAGCATTAATCCTATGCTGGCTCCTAAGACACAGTTTTCACACTTCCCAGTGATTGGTAATCCCTAGAAAGACTAGAAAATAATGTCCCTCTGCTTCTTCTCCCACCAGGAGCAAAAGTGAAGCAATAAGGCCAAGGTGATTCTTGAGAAGCAGTTTCTAGTCTCTCCAGAGATAGGTAGTCTAATACAAGGAGTTACAGATTTTAAAAGTAAGATGGAAAAATGGATTAATGCTCTGAATATTGCAGTGTAATCAAGCTCAAGCTTTGAGAGTCTAAGGAGAGGGCTATCGCAGTTTGATCTTTCAGCACCCAGCAGAGCAGATGAGATGAGATGAAACTGGGAAGAACTTCTAAAAATGACAGTTATGTACTTACCCTAAAAATAGATTTATGTTGCCTTTTTCTGCCTGTTTCAATGTGTGGATTATCAGATCTGACTTGGATTTGGTGCTGACCATTCTCAGAATCATCAGATCTGAGCTCTTCCTCTTCTACCCATAAACACATACAGCAGCACCCTCTCTTCAGACTGAGCTTGACCAATGAAAAAATGCCTGAAATATATCATCTCATAATCTGGATGGAGAAAAAGAAATCAGCAAACAGAAGGTAATAGAAATAGACTCTCCTGTGCAGGCTTCTAGGCTAGACAGCAAGGCCAATTAGCAGCAGCAATCTCTGAACAACTGACAGTATGGAGGGGGCAAGGAAATTTTTGAGAAGAACAGATAAACACAAGACTGATCTATTGTTATGGTAACTATATAACCTTTGCATCTGATGTTGTCTTTTCCATCCAGTCTTAACCTGTGGGACACAGTCCCTAGCCAGAAAAAAACTCCAGGGAGGACCTAGAAGAGAACATTCTGCAAAACAGTGGAACCAAATGAAGTTCCAGACTTAGACTGCACATCCAGTTTGTAATGGGACACAAAGGTATGAGTATTAGATCAGGTAGCTGCAGCACAAATATCAACAATAGAAGCCTACTAGAAAAAGGTGGTTGAAGTAGCCATCGCCCTTGTGGAATGACCATTAGGCTTTGCTGGTAAATATATACTCTTCAAGAAGTATGCAAAGGAGAAACAATCGGAAAGCCATTTGGATAAGGTCACTTTGGAAACAGGCTTGCCGAGTCTTGACTTCAAAAAGTAAACCAACAGTCACATTTTCTTAAACGTTTGGTTCTATCCAAGTAAAAACTAAGTTGTCTATGCACATTTAAAGAATGAAGCAAATATTCTGCTTTGTTACTGAAATTTGAAAGAACAATGGGAAGTGAATAGGTTGGTCTAAATTACACTCTGAAGTGACCTTGTATGGAAAAGAAGGCTTGGTCCTTAAGGTTACTCTTTCTTTATGAAAAATCAAGTAAGAAGGCACAGAGGATGATACCTGAAGTTCCAACATTCTTCTTGCTGATGACAAAGTCAGGGAACAGTTCAAAAGGGGGGGTGGTCTAATGAAAACCTGCAGCAGTAGAGGAAAGTCCTATGAAGGCACAGGATCTCAAACAGACAGACATAAGGAAAAATGCCCTTCAAGGAGGTCTAACAGATCTTCAGAGCCACTACACGGGTATTATCCCTGCCAATATGGAAGTTTGAAATGGTGGCCAGTTATACCTTAATAGTGGGCTAATTAAGATCAAAATGAAAAAGACCATCCAAGAAGTCCAAAATGGCATCTAAAGGTGCTGAATATGGATCCAAGCAATTGGAAGAAGCCCAATTAGAAATATGTTTCCACTTACTGGCATAAACCTTCCTGGTAGAGGGCATTTGCGATGAAGAAAAGATATGTATAACTCTCTCTCAGAGAGCTTGGGATTCCTGGCCATCAGTAGAACTGGAAAAAAACATGCTAGTTAGTTTGAGGGAGCAAAGACTTGGGAGGGGTAAATATGAAGGATAAGAGATTAGATCTGTGGCTGGATTCTGCACCCAGGGAAGGTGAAGCAGGTGACACCAAAGACTGGAGAACCACACTTGGGAGCAGAACAGGGCAATGAAGATGAGAGTCATTTTGCAATGAGCTGCTTTCTCAATAAATTTGATTGTTAAGGGCATCAGCTGGTAGGCATAAAGGAGACTTGGGGGCCAGGTGTGCAGGACAGCATCCCTTGGCAACTGTCCCTCTGGAAGGATCAGGACATAAAAGCTGCAGCACTTTGTGATGGACAGGGAAGCAAAAAGAAAACATCAGGGGGTTCCCCGGTAGCTGAAAATCTATACCACTGCATCAGGATTCAAGACCACTTTTGAGGCAGAAGAATGTTCTAGCTCAGAATGTCTTCCAGAATGCTGGATCTCCCTGGGATGTGCATTACAGTCAGAAACTACTGGGAGGACATCAACCATTGCCAAGCCTTCATCACCTCTCAACACCTGGGATAAGGCTGAGTTCTTCCTTGCTTGTTTAGATACCATACCACCTATATGTTGTCAGTCTGAATGGCAATCACACTCTAGGGGAGAAGGTCCTGAAAAGCCTGCAAAGCTAGGAAGAATGCCCTCAACTCCAATGCATTGATGTGAAAATTGGCCTTGTACCTCATCCAGATACCTTTGATAGTCTTCCCCTTGAGATGCCTTCCCACCCCAGATTGGAAGCATTTCTAGTCCCATAGCCTGGGGATGAAGAAGAACAAAAGTAACCTCTGCATATGCTGGTATTTATAGTGTTGCACTATAAATACCAGCATATGCCGAGGTTACAAATGTTCATTAGAATCACTGGAAAACCACTGGATCTGTTAGATAAGGCTACTAAGCTGCTAGAGTCCACTGCAAAACTCTCATGTGGCAACCTGCAAGAGGGAAGAGACAAATGGAGCCTGCCAAATAGTCAAGGAGATGAAGTATTGAAGTAGTAGTGGGTTTGAGAACCTGAAGAATGTGAGAATCCTGTAAGTGAAGAGAATTCAGTCCTGATAAGGACAGCTTGGCTGTCTGAGTGACCATATTCAAATGACAACCAATATATTTTAGTACCTGAACTGGTTCCAGGCTGGGTTTTTTGTAATCGACTGCTATGCCCAAGGATAGACACAGCTGGAGTAAGGAGTTCTGTGCTTTAATTAGGGAAGCCTTTGTTGAACTGGTCAAGAGCTAATCATCCAGGTAAGGAAAGACCTGGAACCCTTGCAGCCTGAGTCAGGATGCCACTACAGCCATGCATTTGGTGAACACCTGGGGAGCTGTGGTGAGACCAAGGGGCAGAGTCTGAAACTGATAATGAGTGCCACCCAGCTGAAAGTACAGGAATCCTCTGCTTTGCCTCACTATCTTTATGTGAAATATAGGCATTCGTGAGGTCCAGCAAGCACTTCCAGTCATCTTTCTTCAAGACAGGTAGAGAAGACTGCATTATAACTATCCAGAATTTGGTATGTTTGACAAAAACGGTTCAGCTTGCTGAGATCCAGAATGGGTCTGACATCCTTATTTTTCTTTGGTACCAAAAAGAATCTGTAACAGGCCTCAGATCCTCACTGGTCTGGTCAGACCTCTTGGATGATTTATTTGACCAGCAGTTTTTGAATTTTCACTGCTGCATCTCTTCTGTGGTGAGGTGGAACATCTAGAAGGGATTTTTGAGAGTCTTTTGGAGCAAACAAAAAGATAAAAGTGTAATTTCTAGATATAACTCTCAATAGTTCATAGTTTAGTACTAAGCTAACTGCCCTTGTGAGCCATTTTAAGCCTAGCCAATTATCCCTTGTGAGACTCAAACCCCGCACCTTGTGTTTGTAAGGCAAACACCTTAGCCATTAAGCCACACTCACAATACTTATGCATCTGAGGTGATGGCCTTTCAAGCTTTCGGTGGACAACCAAGTGATTCCCAGCTGCCTCTAGAATGAGGCAGTTAGGCAACTTCAGGAGCACTGGAAGGGCCTCCCCAAGAAAGTTTCATGGAAGCTCTGGTTGTGCGGACCACCTCTGCCATTTGGGTGGCATCCGTTATGGTTGCAACCTCTGCCAGGAGTTGGATCCCCCACTAGGAGTGTTCTGGAAAGGTAGCTGTGCCTTACAAAAAAAAAAAAGAGATGCTCCTCACCCTTCTAGTTCCTAGAGAAGGACCACTGAGACATCAAAAAAGGAACTCTGTTGGCAAGTAGCATCTTTCAATCTTGTTCAGTGGGCATCTCTTTGACCTCTGGGCCAAACAGGGAAAAAACATCAAAAGGTGCTTTAATGAAGGAATTTTTGAAACAGTCTTCAAAATTGCATAAGCATATCTAGGAATGACAGTGCATACCAATGCCGATGCCTGCTGTGCTGGACCTCCCATCGGCTGTGTTAGACAACAGCTTCATGGAGATGTTAGCTATGGACTGAATAGTAGAAAACTGATACTCCAGATTCTTATGAGTCTCCAGAGGCTGCTGACTCTTGACAAATTTTGACACTTCAGTAACAAGGTCTTGCTGAAGCCTTGTCAGATGGGCAAGATAATTTAGCACATACAACATGAAGCTGGCTGCACATGCATGCACTTTCCCAAATGGTTCAAGGGCTGAAAATCCCTGTTGCTCAGATGAACTGAAGAACTTGCCTCAGAGATGCCCTTTTTAGTGGCAACTGCAATAACAATGGTGTCCACAACTCAACCCTTACTCTACTGGGGCCTGTTCTTAGGAAGGGACAAAATGTTATCTGGTTTCTTGGGGATCAGCTCCACCATATCAGGTCCTTTCCAAGCCCTCTGCAACACCAAGTCTATAAGCATGTCTCGAGAGGAGACCAACCAGGACAAGGATGGGCCCATGACAAAGGCCTTCAGAAACATCAACTCCTCTGGGGAAAGAGCTTCAGTGTCCCACATCCACATTGTTTCAACAATTCAAGCAAGTTGCCAAAGGAGATATTGTCATGGGAGGATATGGGAGAGATTTCTCTTTCATTGAGGTCAATGTCTTTTGTGAGGGATTCCTCTGGGGAATCCAAGTGCTTCCTCCTGTACTTGTTCTTACTCTTCATCTCCCTATGAGGGAAAGTGGGAGAGGACATGGAAGACATGAAGGGCCCTGAATGCAAGAGAACCTAGAGACCCAAAGGTGTGGGCTGTACCAGAAGCAACTTATGTAAATCCACAAGCAGAGACTGGACAGATTAGGACAGATCTGAAGTAACTGCCAAAGCTTCAATCTCTGAACAGGAAAGTCTCCTCTCCAGAACATTGAAGGCCAACACTGAAGCTGGATGAATATACTTGGCAGATCTGTGGACCCAAGTGAGATACTATTGATGACTATGAAATATGGAAAGTGTTTTTTTAAACACATTTATTGAATTATCACTTGTGACATAGGCGCATTTACATGTATATAAAAGTAATCAAGCTGTATTAACAAGTTAACTGAAATCTGAAAAGTTGACCCTAACCCATGGGACTCTGTCCCAAAAGTCTGTCTCCAAGGCACTCCCAGCTCCAACAGTGCTGGAGTCCAGAACACCAAGAATGGATTAGGCAGCTGAAGAGGCCACATCATCAATGCTGGCAGGAGGGGAGGGCAGCACAGTCAGAACTGATAACCCTGAAGCCAAGAGGAACCTGGGGGAAACAACAAAACTGTGAGCCAAAGCCTTAGACCTTGAGGCCTAGGAGGTGGGGATAATACCTAACTGGATCTGAGCCTGCAGAAAGGATTGCGTCAATTGTTCCAGATACAAACACTTGAGGCTGTTGACTGGCCTGGCAAACCTAGATGAAGAGGCCATCAAAGGTGACATGGATGACCTTTAGGCTGCAGTTGGATCAGAGAAGCAGATCTGAAAAGGGAAAGATCGAACTCGGGGCATAGGGAGATGGCCACAGAGAAAACTCTGCAGGAATAATACAGCAGAAGATGACTTCAATCTGCCCAAGGAAGCAGTGGCTCCTTAGCCAAAAGTGCCTGGGTGTACTGAGAGCTGTAGAGATAGAAAACTGATACAAGAAGTACTGAAGACCAGGGCTGAGTGGGCACCAAAGGACCTGAAGGAGTCAGAGCTGGAGGGGTCCAAGTGTACCTTCGGCTCTGGCTGTTCTTCTGTAGACAAGGAGGATCTTTTGTGACCCTCCAACTCTTTCTGACAGTACCTTTCCTCTTTGTTCCTGGATTTGTCCTTCTCCCACTTCTCAGTCTTCTTGCTAGGAAGGGGAGATGAAGAAGAGGCAGAGGAAGGCTTAAGTAGTCCCTTCACTACAATCTTTAACAGAATGAGCACAATCGGTCTCCAAATGGGCAGTGCCTGCATCCCTCGATGGCAGTTTGTGCCCACATGATACACATTTCTTAAATCCCTAAGCCTTATAACTATCCATATTTGGGATTTGGGAGAAAAAAGGGTGCACAGTCATGCAGAATAAAACTACTAAACTCTAAGCTACCTATCTACCTGCTTAACTAAGCAGAAAAAACACAGCAAACAACAGTCTTAACTACTAAGATATAAAATAACTATTACAAACTAATAAAAAACAACAATCTGACCACAAGTATTGTAGACTAAAGGAAAAAAAGGACACAAAGCCATGAATGCCAAAAACACCATACACACTTTAAAAATATCAAATTATCAACTAAACTGTCATTAATCCCAAACAATTCTAACACTACGATAAGATAAATCTACAGCTAGTGGAAAAAAATTCACACAAACTAGTCAAAAACTATCACAAAAGGATACAAATCAGTGGAGCTCTTGTCCATGATCCCAACACGATGAGATCTGAGGAGAGATTGTTATGGCCGGGGTTTATGGGTAGAGAAGCCAAAGCTCTGGGTCTGAAGATACTGACTATGGCTTGCTTCAGATATGGGTCATATACAATAACCCAGTAACCTATAGGTTGAGATCAGACAGAAAAGACATCGGATTCAAACTTATGGTAGGAATGAGCAGCTCAAAAGCCATGTAAGTGTAAAAGCATAACAGGAACTGGATGAGTTGGCAGGAAAAAGCTATGCAGTCAACACCTGCAGCAGTCTTAGAGCACTTTCAGCTAAATAAGTGTGCAGCTAAATACCTTAAGTAAGGAATCTCACTTATCATTTCTTCCTACTAATTAGTCATATTGAATTCCTTGACTTTGAAATTAATGGTGTTACTTATCCATTGGTACTGGTTATATACAAAATATAAGACTACTCTACAGGGTTAGTAGGATCCTTATATTACAAAGCCAGTAATGACAAGGAGATGCCCATAACCAAGTTGTACAAGTAGCTTTTTTTGCCCAATTCGTTGATTAGTGTAGAATTCATGGGGTGTGTGCTTTCACGTAATTATTGGCTCAGCATAATAAAGCACATGGATAAAGAGTCAGGAGCCAGGAAACATTCCCATCAGATCCACCCACTACATGAGCGGTTCTATTATGCTTTTGTATTTAACCAAGGCAGAAGGCAAACTGTGCTGATCCGACTGCTAGGTCACACCTCAAAATGAGCTGCGATTTTGTGCACCTTTTCCTAATTACAAAAGTTTGAAATCAAAGACAGATCATACCTACAAAATAACTGAGTTTCGCTGATACTATTTTATCTGATGTAGAAGCAATTTTCCACCTTCACTACCCACCCACATTTTAAGGCAGCCCCCAGGAACATATATTGGTGATACAGAATTATATGTATCATAACAGTGACTTGGGCCACCACAAAAAGAGGTTTCTTAAAAATAATATTAATAATAATAATTTGGGGAAGCACCTTGGTTAAGCAAGTACTCTTAAATCTGTGGATGTTTGATGAAATGCTGATGAAACTACCAGACCTAACCACGTCAGAAATTAAATGAAATCCCATTACCAGTTCTCATAAGTTACAACTGAATGCTTATCATGCCATGATTACTGCATCCGTGTGCATCAGATGCTGACTGAGTGGGGCATTGTAAGGTAGAAAAAAACTCCTAAAAACTGCTAGTAATGTGTTCATATATGCTGTAAGCACTGTCTAAGGTAATGGATGCTTTATTTGTTGTCGTGTGTATAAAACTCATTTGCAGCCCTTTATCATATTGTAAAACAAAGTTTATTTTGGATATTGCTGCAGGTACACATCATTTCCCATTCCCCATGGCTCACAGCTGAGGCAAGGGGGATAACAAGTAAGCAGATGTGACATGTACAGAGAGCTCATCTACATTTAGGCCACTGGGTGAAAAACTGGAATACAGCCTGCTATTGCCTTGTGCCCTCCACATTATTTGAGTTAACGGCCTGCATTCACGGTGGAAAAAAATGAGGACATCACTTGAGCTTTAAAATTAACAGAATACTGAGTGAGCAATCTTTTTGTCACCTGAAGTTCAGTATATAAAAGATCTGTTTCATGCCCCTTTGTAACAAGCCAGAAACTTCTGCAGTGCCTACTGCTGGACATACAATTTTTACTGTGCTGTGACACTCCTGAGTGCCATTTTTTAATGGGATTGGTATTCATTAACGGATATCAGCCAAAATCATTTGGTTCTATGAGTATTATAGGTATCCATAAGCTACTGTTCCCCTCCTTTTCCTATATTTTTCCAGCTGTTCCCAGTGCTTGTAAACCATTATTCTTAAAAAAAAGCACCAGTATGTCCAGCAGCATATGCCAAAGTCCATCTACCCTCTCTGCTGAAGTAATGTTTTCCAATGTTGTTCTTAAATTCCTCCCCCAGTGCTGGCACATATAACCTTATCGTACTTATTATTGTGTGGTATGCAGCCCACCCACCCCTAAAAACACAATACCACCAATACTACCCCATCTCCTTTCTCTACTGTTATCCAATTTGTACTTGTCAGGTACTGTGAGCCTTTCTTAATGTTTTCTACCAGAAATGGAATTTTGTTACTATTATAAGCCCACAATGAGCTAACCATGTTGCTTCTAGGCTATCCGGGTGTCGGAGCTTTTGGTTAATTTTTAAGCCTGTTACTAGTTTAGCTTATATTTTTACTTGTTTCTGAGGTGAGATGAGGGAATTCCTTCCATACCTGCAAGGATCCTGGAATGTGAATTATTATAATCCAAAGGGTCATTGTGCTTCTTGGTCAGTTTCCCAGCTGGATTTCACTAGACAAGGCCTTTCTGGACCCCTCTACAATGACATTTACTCCGTAGTAGACATTTTATAATTAGTCCCTCTATTAGCGAGATTTACAGATGGCTACAGTATTTCACTTTTTTGAAGGAGATGGTACTTGACAAGTCTAGCCCTGTCAACTGAAATGCATATAGTTAGTCATTCTCAAATGACTTGCAGTAGTGTAGGTCAGAAGGATATGCACTTGGTAGCATGCGCTGTCCCTTCCCTGATCAATACTCATGGGATAATGGGATACACCAGACCTAGTGGTTTCCCTGCTCATATCACACTTATTTAGGTATATGCATCACTTTTAGAGATACCAGTAAAAAAACATTTAGATAAATACAAAATAGAAATGTTAATCATCAGACAACCCATGTAGAAGATTACATAGAAATGAGAGATGTACTAACTGGTTCTCTGACAGAGTAAATGATACATAGAGTAGACTACCAAATTAAATTAAAACAAGCACCAGTTAAATATTTTTAAAAATAGCTTAGACAGCTATTATAGGAATGACTGTTTTGGTACATTGGCAGGCTAGAAGGGCATTATTGCCCGTGGCCAAAATATTTGTATGGCATGTCCTCCATACAGCAACATTCAAGCCATTGTTTTGGACTTAATATAATAATCTCTTTTCAGATGTTATGTATGTATAAGTATAGGTTATGTTTGAATAGTCAGTATAGGTTGTGTTTGAATAGCAATCAGTTTACAGTCAGTAGACTAAATAGATTCTGTTGTGCATTTTCTTTAACCTAATCATTGATAAAACGAGGCATTAGTAAGAATGTTGAGTAAAACAAAAGTCAGTAAAGAAGGGCTTTGCTGGGGGGCTCCAATTTTCTTCCCTGTTCCAAATGATATACCACAGATGAATTGGGGAGCCTCTAAATTGCCCATAGATGTACAGTATGCATGCCGAGTGAGTCTGTGTGTGCATGCTTCCCATAAAGGGTTAGCAACCTGATCAAGATGACTTTGCATATCTCCTACAAACTCACTCCAACATAGTTTGCAGTTGGGTGATGTTAACTTTCTCATAACAGTCATCTTGTGGGGAATAAGTATGAATTATTGGTATATGAATTTGTTGTCAGTTGGTCGGAGCTTCTCCCAGTTTAGTGACTTAGCCAGAGACCTGGAGTGAATCTAAACTAAATCAGAGGAATCCACTGCAATCCCCAAAAAATAAGTATATTTAAAGCTTGCATTGCACTTTTTGAACTGTTTTCTGCTGAATTGCTGCTCCATTTTGTTTTTTTTTTTACTTTTGTTGCTGCTTTCACTATTTCCTGCACTTTGATATCCTAATACCACTGTATCTCATAGCATAGACTAGATTCACATCTGCTGAATCTAGGCTGTTTGGATATACTGAGCACTAAAACCAGCCACCCTACATTAGGAAGTGTTAGATATATTTAGAAATTTATAAATGCTTAGCTGAGAAGCAAGGAAAAAAAATCAAATAAAAATGACGACATTCATTAGAAATGTAACATGATTCAGGTTCTGGTACAGCTTGAGAAATTGCTAATAAAAATAAACTAAATTTTCAGTGTCTGGAACAAGCTTCAAGGACTACAGATAAGGGCCCAGGTGCGAGGAAAGAAACTGAGTTGGAGGCAAAAAAACAACTTACTGAACTTTCACATACTACACCTTGAAACAAGAACACAACGGAGCTTATTAACAGACTGCATGACCATTGAAAGCCTACATGTTCACACAGAAATATTCTCAAACAGAAAAGTAATGACTTTGAGAGTTCCCAAAAGACTGCTTTCATAAGAATGTATATATATGAGATGTAATCTGATTTCTAGGGAGATCTGCTTAGAGCTGTTAATGGAGAACATCATTCACGTTGTACTGAAAAGAAACTTGAAGACAGTAAACCCTGCAAACTCTACATTATTGTACGTTTCCTCTGTTATACAGAAACGTTATTTTATTAGTTTCTGTGCAATATACTGCTGAGAAGGTTAATAGTCTGTAAAGTTTATGTGCACTAACCAGACTTTTATTTACAAGGCACTTTTTCTACTAGGCACCAACACAGAACTGTAGTCAGCAGCTTCAGTAAGATAAGACAAAACTATCAGTGACATTTCAATCATTTATTTTTAAATAACTTTTCAGGAAGGCCCTCCTGCACCTCGTGGCAGAAGTGCACAGCCTAGGACACAGCTGAGTTGAGGATTGTTGGTGGATGGCTCAGTTTCGGGCTCTCCCATTGGCTAGTTAGTTACAACGGTTTAGTTTCATTTGTATTTAAGCACCGCATTTGCACATAGCTGCACATCATGCAGCAAGGTTTGAAGATGGCGTATATAGATGCAAATGCTTAGAAACAACAATTTTCCCTTGATACTTGCTAGTGAGCCCTTCTTTGCTCCAGTGCCTCTCTGTGAGAAATGCAGCTGTGCATTGATACCCAGCAAGCAACCCAGCTGCACTTTCTCAGGCACTGATATAGTCTTTCACCCTTAGAAGTCCACAGGATAGCTGTCCTTGTTGGTCTTACAAGCAAATCCTGGTCCACTCTATCCATCCCCATAATGGATGGGCAGTTTCCTACCATTTCTCCAGCCAACCTGATTGACATGGGCATCCTGAGGCAATATAGCAGTTGCCTCATGTACACTGACAACCACTTGCTCCTACAGCATACAAATACAGTATATGAGAGATGTAACTAAACCATGAAACTAGAATCAGTCCTCTCAGAATACAACAAACAAGACATAAAACAGATTGTCAGTACACCCACCTTCCCTCTCACACAAGAGAAGGTCAAGACACATGAAGCCACATATGTGGAAGTACACACTAAGAGCCTACCAAAAGACCAGAGACCTCTCAAGCGCAAACATACACATACCGGTACACAAACAGAATCCACCACAACACACAACAAGGCACATATCAGTGTCTCAGCAATTAAGCCCCTAGGGCAAAACACCTGAAAACCAAATGTTCTGGTTATAGGTGACTCAGTAGTGAGACACACATATGTCTCCCTCACCAGGTTGAACAAAGAGAAGGTCATGATCTGCTGTCTGTCACATGCTAGGATCTGTCAGATCATGCACACACTCATGTCACTCAGCAACAATTACCATT